>NC_135497.1:254443209-254695709 GCF_052857255.1 Amblyomma americanum
TGAGGCATAAGTTGAAAAAAAGGGAAGGAATGCGGGAGATAGAAAGTTAAAAGAAGGATTGAAGACCCGTTGCGCGGAGGTAGTCCGCGCAGTGCTACCTTCAGGCAGATGGTGCAGCCCCTCACGTTACTGAACTGATGGCACTGACAGCAGGGCGCATTTTTCGCGCGTACCGCTCAAGTTGAGCGTCAACACTGCGACTCGCGAAACAGTGCTGCAGGAAAATGCGCGGCCGATCAAACGATGAAACCACATGGCACAGCTCCATATTTTCAGGCGCCAACTGTGGCTTCGGTGGCAACAATGGTAACTCTAAAAAACTTTACGAAGAAAACGCGGGATCAGGTATCGCTATGGAAGTAGTCTAACGGCTTTACGTGCTACTTAGCGCATGCCCTTCCGGCTTGCGTCGTCTGTTACATGAGCAAACAGCACGCAACAGAGCTTTTTCAGCGCCCAAGCTTTCAGTATTAGCTGCAGCCAAACACTGTTTTCAAACAACGACCCTCAGACAAACGAACCTAAAGGTGACAGAACAAAATTTCACGAATTGAATTCAAGCAGGCGCGCGCTGTCATATCAGCGCAGCAGACGACGCGCGAGCGCATTGCATAGCAATAGCCGCAAACGACACGACTGAAATGGGCCTGTTACCCTTAGCGACAAGAGCTTCCGAGCTCCCTTTTAAAAAAAGTTTTGATTGTACTTGAAACAGCATGAACGCAGTCAAAAAGTCAACGACAGAACAGCTGCGAACGGCTGGGCGTGGCGGCGAAAGGGCTGGTTGGGCCAAAGCCTCCTCTATTTTTTTCCGTGCCTGGTCGAAGGCTGCTGAAGCGCCGTCTGACTCCGCCGTGTTTCTCCGCGGGCGGCGCTGCCTTTGATGGATGGGCGTGCGCGTAGTTGCGGCCGCCTGCAGGGGCTTCGGCGGCCGCGGAATAAACGAGGGCTTTGCCTACTTCGCAAATGACCAACTCGTCCTAAGCCATTGCCAATCCATGGCTAAAACAAAGAGGAGCGCTCTTTTATATCATCCGGAAAATAAACGCTAGTCAATTGTGAGTCAGCATGCGCCGAGCGCCTCGACGCCAATTTTTTTTTTGTGTCTTAATTCTTCTTTCAAATTTTTGCAATACTTCTCTCGAAATCAACCTTGTTCACATGCCTCGCAGTATTCTGCCCTGTTCATTAACAGGGAAAGGAGCGCGATGGCAGAACACTCCCTGGCTGTCCCTGAGGGATCATGCATTGTACTCACTGCCGAGAAATCAACGCATAACTGTCAACGCCACCACAAAAAAAAAAAAAAAAAAATACGTCACTCTGCCTTATGCCTAAGTGCCAGCAAAACCATTGCCCGAATCCTGAGCAAAGGGTGCTCTCCAGGTTGCGCCCAAGTCTACAAGCACTGCTGTGCTTGCTTACTAGGTGTTCCAAAATCGGCCACGGAGAAAAAGAGCCCAAGGCATTATCTACAAAATTCATTGCGCCGACTGCGACGCAAGCTACATCGGCGAAACCAACAATATATAAAAGAAAGAATTCGGCAACAAAAAAACGACGTCCGCAACTATGCAAGGGAGCGCAGTCCTGTAATTGAGAATTCATAAAACACACAAAAAACTTCGACGAAACCAGCATACTCGGTGACGGAACAAGTTAGCAAAAACGCGCTTCCTCGAATCCTGGCACATTCAAACAACCCCGAACAACATCAACCGCACAAAGGGAAACCTCCCCAAGACAGACAATCAACTTCGACGAAACCAGCATGCTCGGCGCCGGAACAATTATACACACAAACCTGCAGTCACCCAGCGCGCGGACGACTTTCCACTGGAGGTGAAAAATGTTATCGAAGAAATTCTCAGGACACAGAAAACGTTGCTGCCAGCGCCAGACACTGCAGCACTTGCGATGTTAGGAGGTTATTTGGCTCGCGTTGTTCAAGAAAAAATTGATTGCAGCAGCTGCACTGCTCTTCTTACTCGATCAGCCTCATCTGCGCCCAGTGACAGTTTGATCCGTCATCAGGACAGAGGAGGCCTCCTTTATCCTTCAATGCAGTTTGTGTACGTTCTGTACGCCCTGAAGAACTACGTCGAGGTGTTGCTCAACAAAAGAAGATTTTTAGCAAAACCACTGCAAGCTGCAGTCAACAATTCAGTTGATGCTCTTGTAGAACATGGAGCACTCAAATGTGAGCTTGCTTGCAGCGATCACCACGGCCAGCTTCTGAAGCTCGTCTCCACAAAATGTTTTCGGCCTGTTTTTGTGAACTATGCGTTATCAGTGACTGACAGGAACTACGTAGTGAAACCGCTCACATCAAAGCCTCTATCTAGAAAGCTGTTAAAGTTGTGAAAACTTTTTTGCGCATGTATGTTTTATTCTCACTACGACAGTAAATTTTTTCCATTCACTTATCGCTCACAAAATCCTTCCTTATTGTTTCTGCTTATATATTGGTTCAGATACGACTTGTGCTGAAAATGCGTGTTCTGTACAAAGAAGCACACCGATAATTACCGTTGATAAAGCTGAAAACTGAGGAATTCATTTCGGTACTGCAGCAACGTTCGATCTGTGTGCCTGGCCGCCGCTTTCATAATTTCCTTGATGAGCAGCTTTTATTAAAGTACATGTGCACATGGCTTAACAATAACAACTTAGCACTACTTTAACGATCATGCCCGCATATCACTCTTACCAAAATAAGAGGAGTATACACAGTAGCAGAATTCCGCGCCGCGTTTTACGCTGCGTGCAACTCCTGCCGCGTCGTCTGCTTCATCAAGGGCTGCGCGCGCCACTCGTCGGCAGCTTCGCGTACTAGCGCGAACGGCGCCTAAAAACGGCGTTCCCCGTGGTTGAGTGGGCATGAAAAAAATAGAGGAGGCTATGGTTGGACCAGTCGAGCAATCGTACGTGCATTGAAATATCTGACAACCGGCAGCGCTAGCTCTTTTCTTAACAAATAAGGGAATTAATATGCGCGCTTCAATTGGCTGCAATGGCAAGTAAATGGCAGAAATACCGACGGCTCAACCGTGAAGTTGACAAATTTTTCCAGGCTGCTTCTTTCCCTGTTGAAGACGAACGTCATGGGTCTCCTACGACGACACGCGAAGGCCGCGATACGAGTGCCGGAAGTGCAGAGAGAGGCAAAAGGCGTCAGGAATGCTTTGAAGCTTCGAGAGGACGGCTCAGCCCTCCATATGTGCCACCCAGTCTTAATGTGGACTCAGAATCCACCACTTCTGAGGAATGCCTGGACGCTTCTGAGGGTTCGTGGTTATCCGAGGAGCATTCAGATGACCGCGACCACCGAGCATTTGAGGAGCATTCCATGACCGCCGATGGAGAAGCCATCCCTTCGGTGATAGATGCGGCTCGAGAGCTAGCAAACATAGCACTCAAGCATTGTCTTTCACATGCGGCCATTAATGACCTGTGCCTTCTTTTGCGCCGACTAGGGCATTCAGTGCCTCGTGACGCTCGCACTTTACTCAAGACCGAGCGGAAAGTGAATGTGCAGAACAACAGTGTGCATTTTGGCCTTGGAGGTCAAGTGGCTGAAAGAGTTGAAAAAGGCCTTCGGGATCCTGCAGGTGCCAAGGTGGACCTCCACATCAACATCGATGGACTGCCCATATTCAAAAGTTCTTCTGTGAGCTTCTGGGTCCTGCTCTGTGCTGTAGCTAATGCGATTGACAGTAGGCCCTTTGTTGTCACCATTCACTGTAAGAAAAAGAAGCCATCAAATATTGAACAGTTTTTGAGGCCATTTCTGGATGAAATGAAAAGCCTGGAGGCCTTCGGCATGGTCATCAAGGGCGTGCGCCACTGTGTTTCTCTTGCTGCTGTAATATGCGATGCTCCGGCACGCTCAAATGTCAAGTGCGCAAAGGGACATACTGGCTATTACGGATGCGATCGCTGCACTCAGAAAGGTGAAAGGATTGAACGGAGACAAACATTTCCAGTGTGTGCGGCTTTTGTAAGCCGCACAGATGAGTCTTTTCGCGCAATGGCTGAGGCAGGCCATCACCACGCCACAAGTCCTCTGCTTGAGCTACGCGTCAACATGATCAAACACTTTCCCTTGGACTACATGCATACAGTGTGTTTGGGAGTCGTCCGGAAGCTGCTGCGGACTTCGGTGTCTGGTCCATTACCTTTTCGCCTCAGTGCACAGCAGCGTAGCATTCTGAGTGCAAGACTTGAGGAAACTAGCCTGCCATCAGAATTTGCTCGCCAGCCTAGAACCCTGGAGGAACTGGATCGATGGAAGGCAGTAGAATTCAGGTCTTGTCTTCTTTACACCGGTCCTGTGCTGTTAAGGGATTTGTTAAAAAGTGACCGCTACAAGCACTTTCTATGTCTTCATGTGGCTGTTCGAATTCTCCTCAGTGACAATCTTTGCATAGAAATGAACAGGTTTGCTTCAGACTTGCTGCAATATTTTGCACAGCATTCTGGAAAACTGTATGGACCAGAGTTTCTGGTGTACAATGTACACATCATGTGCCACATTGCTGATGATTGTCTGATTTATGGGCCGCTGGACAATGTCAGCGCCTTTCCGTTTGAGAACTGCTTGGGGCAAATTAAGAGGTTGTTGTGCAGCAACAAAAAGCCTCTTGAACAGGTGAGCCGGAGGCTATCAGAATTGGGTAATTCACCCAGAGAATTGCCATTGAGAGCGCCTCCAACAGACGTATCTTCTTTGAAAGCTGGTGCGGAGAAAGACTCATGCTGTTTATGAAGCAATGGCCGCATCATCAGTGTGACAAAGCAGACCCCACAATTTATTTTTGGCCATGAGCATCTTCGCTCCCGCAGCTTCTTCTCTCTTCCACTTTCGTCAGAAAAGTTAGATTTTCCGCACAGACAGTGCTTCACCTGATATTAGGATGTGGTCTGTGGACTGTTTTCAGTCCAAATGTGTGAAAATTTTGTGGAAGTCAGGGTTTGTTGTATTGCCGCTCCTTCATCACAATCAGTAGAAGTCAATCATTGTTATCTGTTTTGAGTTAGCGTGCCATATTTAGTAAAAGCTTATTTTTCAGAACTGCATTCCCTCTCAATGATAGCTACAAGTGTATCATAAGGTAGAAGTGTGTGAATATTCTCTCCTTCATAGCGAGTAGAAATGTAATTAGTAGAAATGTATTTTGAGCGCTGTTTTTCCTCTCCATCATAGCTGTAAGTGTGTCACAGTAGCAGTGCATTTTAATGTATATTTTCTCTCCTTCATAGTGATTAGAAACGTGGTTAGAAGTGTAGTTTGAGTCTTACTCCTGCAATATAATTAGTAAAAATGTATTTTTGAGTATTGTGTTTCCTCGCCATCATGGTTTGCATTTTTTAATTTTGTATTTCCTCTCCATCATAAATAGTATAGGCAGCAAACTCCATGTTTATGATTCTGGTCAAACACTATGGCTACTTGCGTGCACCTTCTTGACGACCTGCTCTGATGATGGTGGCGACAAAATGTTGTAAGACACTCTAAATCTTGAACAACACCCCCTCCCCTCTTAGACGGGGTCTCTGTATTTCATTGGCTTCAGTATGTGCAGCTGTGGTATGCCTAGCTCCGGCTCCTCCAACATCATTGTAGAAGTGCCTTGGGTTATATAAGACATCTGTTTTAGATAACCCATGTCCAAACAATATGTTCCAATGCCTCAAAAGTTAGGTTATCTCCAGTATAGCCTCAAATCGGTACCTCCCGAAGTGCAAAACTGGTTTGTCAAATGTTCATACGCCGTAAACTTGATTTTGCATCATCTATGAATCCTACATTTCAAGCATACACTGCACTTTGGAAATTGAGGCCATCCAACATCACGCAGGCAGTTTTATCACTTCAGAACACTTGAGAGAAATCAGTATCACTGCACTTCAGTGCTCCATCTCTCCCCCACACTGGGGTCATGTCGCATCATCTCTTGGCTCTGCCTGCTGCACAGCCCCTTCTACCACCAGCTACAAGAGACCCACTGCTAGAACCACTGATAAAAACGTCGTCACCTTAGCCACATCCACCCCATAGCCAGCATCAAGTGCCACTCTTTAGCAATGAACAGTTCATTTTTTCCAGAAGTGATAACTCTCTGGAGCATGTGAAGCTATCCAGTCATTTCTAAAAAGTGGATATTTCATCGGCCTTACCATTAATCATTCATTGACTTTCAACTGCATATACTGCCGCGCATATTTTCCTGTGTTTTTGTTTTGTTTCTTGATGCCTTTTTGTGTGTTCATTTCTTTAGATCTTATAGTCTGTAGTGTTCGTCTTCACTGTTCCTGCCTATATTATATACGTATTTGCACCAGTTGTAGCCCCTTGTTGTGTAATATATGCCTTTGGGCCTTTAAGAATGAAAAAATAAGGTTAACTTATGCCCTGAGGACAGCAGCACAACATGACAAGTGCTGATATAGCACACACCTTTGCTACCTTCTTTTGCTTTATGTGTCCTTGCTTAGAAGTAAACATTCTATAAAAAAAGACTGTTGCAAGCAACGGTTTGCAAACAGTCGCCAGCCCTCATTCGTTATGTTCACACCCATGAGTTGATTTTTACTGCCTGATCTTATTTGACTGTGCTGTGCATCTCAACGAGTGAAATTATGCATTATTTTTATTGCATCCAGCAGTATCAACGTCTTGTCTCAACCAGCACTAACAAAGTCTTTTCTTTTACTCCAACCTTTACGTGGCCTTTTCTTTTAATGTATGCCAAGGTATAGAGATCATTTATTTATTTTATTTTATTGATACTGTTGACCCTCGCTTGAGGGTCGTTACAGGGAGGGAATACAATGCAATATACAACAAAAAAAATTCATGTCTCATAATATCAAGTTGGGTGCCCCCGACACAAAATATCGATAGAACGTTCGAACTTGTGCACTTCCGATTGTTCGACAACTTCAACAGGCAAAGCATTCCAAATTTCGATGACATCAGGAAAAAAAGAGTAACGAAAAACATCAATACGTGAGTCGTAAGGCTTGATCGATCGAGTGTGGCTTGTTCTCGCACTCCGTCTTCCCGGAGGCTGAACATATCTATCTGATTTTATCTTGAAGTGCCCTTGAATTATTTGAAAGAAAAGTTTTAGTCTTGATTTTTTCCTTCGATTTTCCAGTGACTCGAGCCCACATGAGTTCAGCATTTCCGTCACTGAGTCCCTTCTTCTGTATCTTGACGATATAAACCGAGCAGCCATTCTTTGGATTCGTTCCAGTTTATCTTTTAGAACTTTTTGGTGCGGGCTCCAGACGACACAAGCGTACTCCAAGGATGGGCGGATGAATGTTTTGTAAGCTATCAATTTGACATCTTTTGTTGCATGTTCCAATTTCTTCCTCAGAAAGTAAAGTTTTTGGGAAGCTGTCGAGCACACATTATTAATATGTTTATGCCACTGCAGATTATGTGCAATTGTGACGCCTAAATACTTGAAGTTATCAACATTTTTTAGATTATTTTTTCCAACATTATAAGAAAATAACTGCAAAGTCTTCTTATTAGTTATATGCGTAAAAGTTGATTTTGTGTAATTAATTTCCATGCCCCATTTTTCGCACCAAAGATGCAAGGAATTAAGGACACGGTTTATTCTAATTTGGTCGGCAGCTTGTGTTATTCGAGAATAAATTAAACAGTCGTCTGCAAAAAGCTTCAATTCTACGGGAGACTCGGTAACCTCGTTAATATCATTAATATAAATTAGGAACAGTAATGGAGCTAAAACCGACCCTTGAGGAACGCCAGAAAATACTTCTAATGCAGAAGAAAAACAATCATCCACATGCACAACCTGCCTGCGATTATTCAAATAGGCTTTAATCCACTTAAGAATGGTTTCGCTAATTCCTGCTTTGTGTAACTTGAAAAGTAATTTACTGTGTGGAACCTTGTCAAATGCTTTTGCAAAATCTACGCAAATGACATCTATTTGTTCTTGGGCATCTATGGCTGAACTAAAATCATGTATCGTTTCTATGAGCTGTGTTATGGTAGATAGCCCTCTTCGAAACCCGTGCTGATGCTGATAAAAGAACGCGTTATCCTCGAGGAAAGTTAGTATATGTTTACTTATGATATGTTCCAATAGTTTACAGCTGATACTTGTCAGGGAAATTGGGCGATAATTATTTGCGAGTAGTCGGTCGCCGTTTTTAAAAACAGGTGTTACGACTGCGCACCGCCAATCTTGTGGCAACGAGTTAGTGTGTAGGGACTTTGTAAAGATTATCGTCAAGAAAAATGATATCCACTCAGCGTATCGCTTTAAAAACTGGGTTGGAATCCCATCCGGCCCGCTAGCCTTTTTAGAATCCAAGAGTAACAATTGATTAAGTACGCCGGCCTGAGTCACGACCAGGTCTTCCATCGAACATGAAAGGGAGGAAGGCGGGTACGCGTCACAGTCATCATTGCTTGGTTTAGAAAAAACAGACTGGAAAAAGTTATTGAAATGATCTGCTATTTTTGTTTTTTCTGTTACTATGTTCTCACTAATTTGAATTCTATTGATTTCCTCTTTATTGCCACTAAGGTAAAGCCAAAACTTCCGAGGTGCCGTTTTAACGAAGCTACTTAATTTTTTATTAAAAAATTGCTCTTTTGATTCCATCAGAGCCGTTTTTAAACTCCTTCGCCATTTCGATACCTCAGCTGAGCTCACTTTTCTCCTGCGCAGCCTCTTTATCTTGCGCTTGATGTGTATAATAGGTCGATTAATCCAAGGGTTACGGGGTTTTATTTTCTTTTCTCGAGTTGGAATGAATCTGTCAACGCAATGTTTTATGATATTCTTGAAACGTAGCCATAGGTTTTCAACTGGTTCACAATCGCAGGCAAGTTCGAATTCATTATATGACATTTCTAAAAAATCTTGAATGGATGTGTCGTCTGCCTGCCTATAAGCCTTAAATTGTACAGATACAAAGGGTTGGCCACGAGTGTTTGTTCTGATCGGAATGTGCACAGAAACCATTCTGTGGTCAGATATCCCGTCTTTAACAGACACAGTACAGTCACCCACTCTGTCCGAAAGAAACACCAAGTCCAAAAGTGACCGGGATTCGAGTGTTACCCTCGTGTCTTTTTCCACGATTTGTTTAAGATTGTGCGAAAACATTATCTGCAGCAGTGCTTCGGAACTAGAAATTTCAACGTTCCCAGGTAGGAGCCTGTCCCAGTTAATGCTAGGCAAATTAAAATCTCCGGTCATTATTAGTCTGGTGGTACGGTTCAAGTGAGAGCATAAGAACATATTAAGGTCATCCAAAAACTCTGGTGAAGTGGCAGGCGGCCTATACACTGCGCCAACAAGGTAAGCAACACTCGCATAAGTAATTTTGCACCAAACTGTTTCAGGCAAAGTGCACTCGACCATTACTGCATCTATAGATCTTTTGACAATGATTGCAACACCCCCACCACGAGTATCCCTGTCCCATCTGAACATCTGGTAATTTGGGGGCACTATACAGTGACTAGGCACACCGTTGTTTAGCCATGTTTCGGTTACGACGAGCACGTGTGGACTTTCTGTCAGTAATACATATTCTAACTCGGTTACTTTGTTAAAAAGGCTACGAGCATTCAATGATAAGATTCGTAGCTATGACGGGGTGAGTTTAGGTGTTGATTCGCTGGAATTATTCGAGGTGTCAGAGCCATCATGCGAGTTGCCTGCTTTTGGAGTGCGGTGCTTGAACTTATCTCGGGAGTTCAGGAGCGAGCGTGCGTTCTTCTTGTTGTCCCATGTGTATAACTTGTCATTTATTTTGAGCTTGTCGTCGATCAAAAAGACCTTCTCGCCCTGTGCCCTTTCAGCAGAGGCACTTTCCCACAACTTCCTTCGCACCGCTACCGTTTCCTTCGCATAGTCATTGCTCACACTAACCGATTGTCCTTTCAGTTTGCTGCAGTTCTTCAGCACTTGTTGTTTTTCTCTGCTGTCATAAAATTTCATAATAATTGGCCTAGGCCGTTCTTTGTTCTTTTTCCCTATGCGATGGATTTTTTCGACGGTTTTTACTTCAACTCCCAGCGTATCATAAAAAATTTTATCTATGACAGCTGCCTTTAACTCCGTCTCTGAATCGCCGACTTTTTCAGAAACACCAAAAACCAGCAGATTGTTACGACGACTATAGTTTTCATACTCAATCAGTTTTCTGGCCTGTTGCTGAACTGTTACCTCAAGATATTCAATTCTTTTGTTCAATTCTTGTATCACTGCCAGAGAATCAGTCAGTCTATCAGTCTTTTCATTCAGCTGACCAATATCCTTGCTGATATTAGTCAACCGGCAGTCAGACGCGGCTTGATTATCTATAATCGTCTGTAACAGCTCAGCTGTCTTAGGTCCGGGGTTTTCTTCTATGTCTCCCGACATCAGCAGCATCAGCACGGACCAACAGTCAATAACAATGCAATGAAGCCTACCAGGGCACGGCAGGACGACTAAAAATCTATTGTCACTACGGTAACAGCAGTCTGTGGATGGGGAACCAACCTGCACAAACAGCAGCAGCGGGTGAGCCATGCTGTCCGCAGGCCAGATGCCGTGCCCTCTGATCTGGTCGGTGTCGCGTCGTTCCTTAAGTAGATCGGCTGCTGGTGACGTCACATCTCGTGGTCGATATCCCTTGATTTTGTTGTTGCTTGTGACGTGGCCCGCGCAAAGCATCAGGGGTTGTATCACGGTGATGTTGGTCGTTGATCCCGGGGTGGGCGTCGCATGCAAAATCCACGGCAGAACCTGCACAAACAGCAGCAGCGGGTGAGCCATGCTGTCCGCAGGCCAGATGCCGTGCCCTCTGATCTGGTCGGTGTCGCGTCGTTCCTTAAGTAGATCGGCTGCTGGTGACGTCACATCTCGTGGTCGATATCCCTTGATTTTGTTGTTGCTTGTGACGTGGCCCGCGCAAAGCATCAGGGGTTGTATCACGGTGATGTTGGTCGTTGATCCCGGGGTGGGCGTCGCATGCAAAATCCACGGCAGAACCTGCACAAACAGCAGCAGCGGGTGAGCCATGCTGTCCGCAGGCCAGATGCCGTGCCCTGGCACACAAGGAACACAAAAAAGAGAAAATAAAGTGTAAATTGTGGGATTTAACATCCTAGCATGACACGTTAATGAACCGGAGGTGGCCTAAATTAATCCACTGCCACGTCTCTCACAGCCCATGTATTGCTTTGAGTCATTAAACCCCAGAATTTACTTTTTGCTTTCTTTACTTTCCTTTCTTGTTCTCACGATCTGCATATCGTAACATAATCTGAGCTACACAATTTGGCAGCCCACTTCCCGTAATCTGGATGGTATGAACCAGGCTACCCATAGCAAAGACAGACAATTCTAACTGAAATCATGGTCAGGAAAGTATGCAGCAAGGTATAATCTATAGGTTGTTCATTAACAGCAGCTGTTAAAAAGGGAGAAATAGCTGTCTTTTTGCGTTTTGTCAACAAGGATTAATTAATGACCAACTCTAAATGCTCTTTTCGGCGCCCTCCCTCAGCCGCCACTTCCTTAAGGTTTCGAAAGTGCACATCAAGCAGTGTAGAAAGATATAAATAAACCAAATAGCGTGAAATCCTTCCACTGAAATCCTTCATTTCCACACACTCGCAGTGTTTGTCGGGTATTTTAATATTCTGCTAAAAAAAATAAGTACAAATAAGCAAATGTAGTGAAAAAAATAACTGCAGAATGAAACCCTCCTAATAATGAGTACTGTGCAAATAGGCTTATCTGCTAATTATTGTTCAGATTGAGGGTTGCGCTACTCCTTGCTACATGTGCTGTTTCATGAGCACATGTTTCAAGGAAAAAAGATGAGGCTACACAGAAATTATTGAAGGCAGAAAGACTGGTGGGGTCTTGGTTACTTGCTTTTGCCAGCACTGAAATATCTTTCAACTGAAACTTCAATTCTTATGGATGTAATCTTGATAGTACATTTAATGTGTTGCAATGAACTAAGTTTTAGTATGTTGCATATGTTTTCAAATGCAACGTGCAAGGCATGGCAGTCACTGCACCTACTATCTCGAACTGCTGTAATGTATGGTGTAGTGGTGTGGGTTATGGGTACCGATATTTTATGTTAGTTTTTATTGTCTCTCATATGCTTCACAGCAATAATAGTGGCCAAATTATGTGTTTTCGGCTGCTTTGTTCATAAGATTTCCTGAGATGAATATGTAATGGCTTTCTTAGTGCACACTTTGAGTCTGAGATGCTGTATCCAGTGTCATCCAGCATGCTTAACAGTGGAAAGTACATCTCGAAGACTAGTGCAAGGGTGGGAAGGTCCTGAAGGCACCTTTGTTATTTGGGGCACTTCTTGTTCCTCTTCTTTGCAGTTACTATGCTGTATAATGTTGTGGCAAAATGTATAAGGTAAGGAAATAGATGTGATGTTTTTGCTGTCAGATTAAAAAAATGAAAACTGATATAAATATAACTGCCTCCTGGGCAGGATAAGCATTTTGAGCTCGTATAGAACATTGAACACGACTTATATATGTATCAACTTAACAGCAGTCATAGATAAAGCAGCGAAAAAGGAAAACGAAGCTCTTGAGACAATGCGTAGAAGCCTCCTGGTGTACAGCTCGGAGATCTCGTGGTGATCGAAAGTCATTTTCAGGCATGCTTTGAACTTGCATATAGAAAACACTATTCATTACTAATGAGCACACAGTGAATGCTCTGCAGTGCCAGAAAAATTATAGCCAACAGGTGTAGTCATCACTCATTGCTGGCCGTTGCCATCCAACAGCACGTGTTGTACCCTCTAGCTGAGCTAGAATGCTTGTGATGTTTCATTGGAAGCCTGAAAGAGTATGACCATGTCACCATATGCTTGACTGCTGTCCTTGCGTATGGCTGTCATCAATGACTCATCATCCAACACATATATGCCTGATGACTGTGGTGTGAAAAAAAAGCAGATCTCCCAAGCAACTTTTGGAGCCAAATAATGCTTGACAGCGCACTTAACCACAGCATTATTCTCAAAGGTTTAATGAATTCCATGGCTTGACTCAACTACTGACGAGCACGCCTTAAAGTGAAAGAGCAGACAACCAGGAATGAGCCGTTTCAAAACATCCATTCGCTTCATCACTACTCGAACTTTGACTATACTGTAAGTTTGCAATATGCATGCATTTCTAGGCACTGTTCCTGCATCCAACATCATTTCTTAAGCGCATCAAGCAGTTATTTTCATATCAGTGTTTACTTTTGCTGCGTGATGTCGTAATAAGCAAGAACTTTTTGGTTGCTTTGTGGCTTTAACCCATTTTAAAACTTAAAACAAATTTTTTTGTGGATTCAAAAATGCTCTATTATGATGAAGTGAGCATGACTAAATTGTTTTAGGTAGGGTAATGAAATGAAAATGAAATGCAGTTTGTTAGTGAGTTTTTCGATTGACCCTTGCATATCTGTGCTAGGTCTCAAAGCCATTGATTGTGGCTTGAGAATATGGTATGTACAAGTATCAGAGTACAGTGCTGCAACGGATGCAACTAATTATGTTCATGCCCTACCTAATACACTTATGGCCTATGTCTTCTGAGTTTTAGCTGCTTAGAGTAACTGTCATTTATCAAGAAGCATTTGTAAGGAGGGTATGCTATATATGGTAGAGAGTTTCTGTGTCGCCACAGGTAGCACCCTATATGCATCTATTCATCTGGCACTTCACTCATTTGATGTGCTATCACCGTGATAAAGACAGGCTGGATGGAATGTCAACTTTGCATGCCCTCCGTGAAGGTAATCAAATCAAAGCCCTTTTCTACCTGCAGCAGATATGTAGGCGGGGAAGATGTGGGAATGGCAGATATGTGCCCATGTGCAGCCCATGTATTTTCTACGCAGTACCCTTATAGGCGGTAGGTGGCAATATTGGATGTTTGTCCACACGCAGCTAGCCTCCTTGGATCCTTGAGGGTGCTGCAGGAACAGCCCCTATCCGGGTTGCCCGCAGGGAACCATCATGTAACGCCATCTTTTATGCACACGAACTGCATGCAGCCCATGCTTAGCCCTTTCATACCCTGTTTAGGATACAGGCGGGGAAGATGCAGGAATGACAAATGCGCCCACGCCTAGCCCATGCGGGACCAACGTAGACGTTGCTCAGACAGCCCAACTGCATGCCTACAACGCTTCGCCGCTGTGCAGCCCAAAGTTTAGCCCCTGTATTTTCCACACAGGACCCATGTAGGCCGAAGGCGGGAATACTATCTCTCTGCCCACACAAAATCACCGTGGCTCCCTCAAAGCGCTGCACGGGCAGCCCCAAGAGGGGCTGTCCACATTTCGCCATGATAGAGCCCGCACTGTTGCCCGCATGTATCTGTGGTGGGACCCAGGTGGGCTGGCCGCTCTTTTTCAGCCCATGCGTAGCTGACGAGGGGCCCACTCAGGCATAAACTGGGCAGCCCAAACCTTTTTTGCCAGCACTGCGCCCACGATGGACCCATGTAGGTTTATTGCGGGCAGCCACCAGCCCTCATTGCCTATATCGGACCCGCACGGGCCCGCCACCTTGTGCTACTGGGGAAGAGTCCTCCAAAAGCATTTCTATCCCTTTACCTATCACAAAACCATATTGGCGCGGTGACAGGATTTAGTAATCATCTAAAAAACTTGTGATTGTAACCTCCAGATGTTTTTCTAATATTTCAATCAAACAGGGCAAGACTAAAATAGGACGATAATTGTCATAGCTATTATGTTCACTAACTTTGTGAATTGGGGTAATTATAGCAGCTTTCATGTTCGCCGGGATCATGCCACTTGAGATAATGCTGTCGAACAGCGATATCAACATGCATTTATGTATGTCGAACAAGGTTTGCAGATCATCAACTGAAATGCTATCTATTCCCGCACTGCGCGGAAATAATTGAACGTGGCTCACGAGCACAGTGAACACTTCCCATGTTAAATGGATGTTACATTGATGCGAGTTCACAAGCCAAGGAACAGGACGACATGATGAAATATGATTTAATGGCTGCGGTCCTAGCTGAGCGCTCCGTTCTGCGCCACGGCCCAATTATGCTTTTGTCACCACAGTATTACCATTATGAATTAGTGGCCAAGTTGCGATGTGCTTGGTAGGCCAAGTTCAGCGACCAGTACCTGAGCTAAACAGTTAAGTATGTGTCCTAAAGGTGGCACACAATAAAGTAAAGTAAAAGATTGAAAATAACAGTATACATTTCATAAATTTGCTGCATGTGAAATGTCCACATTTCTGCGCATACGCATTCAGTCCAAAGTGTATCCTAAACTAACTGAACATGCACCATTCCCACATTGAGCTTCTGAACGATTGGCTCTCTGCCTACCATCTGTTAGCCATCCTGGTTTGCTTGGCACACCAACTGCACAGGACAAGGGCTGGTCCCAGGTTTAATACCCAGAGCACGATGATAACATTTCCATACCCTATCGATACATCCAAAATTACGTTTCTCCTCAGTGTGCCTTTGACTTATACACAGCATTCCTTGCTTTATACCCCAATCAAACATTTTTGTTAACAGTCAAATGGTGCTCAAACTAACACATATGCCTCATAAAATGAACTTGCAAACCCTTCATATTCCTATGGAGAAGAAGAGGGCAGTGGCGCGGGACGGAGCGCTCAGCTTGGACCACAGCCAATAAATCATATTTTATCATGTCGTCCTGTTCCTTGGCTTGTGACCTCACATCAATGTAACATCCATATAACATGGCAAGTGTTCACTGTGTTTATGAGCCACGTTCAATTATTTCTGCGCAGAACATCTGCGGGAATAGATAGCATTTCAGTTGATGATCTGCAAACCTTGCTCGACATACTTAAAGGCATGTTGATATCGCTGTTCAGCAGCATTATCTCAAGTGACATGATCGCGGTCAACATGTAAGCTGCTATAATTGCCCCAATTCACAAAGTTGGTGAACATAATAGGTATGACAATTATCGTCCTATTTCAGTCTTGCACTGTTTGACTGCAATATTAGAAAAACATCTGCAGGTTACAATTACAAGTTTTTTAGATGATTACTAAATCCCGTCACCACGCTAGTATGGTTTCGTGCTAGGTAAAGGGATGGAAATGCTTTTGAAGGACTCTTCTGACATGTTAAATCGATCTTTTGAACATCGCCAAGTAGTGTGTGCACTGTTTCTAGATGTCAGCAAGGCTTTTGACAGCGTGTGTCACAGTGTGTTATTGTGTAAACTGTGTAGGTTAGGCTTCCGTGGCCTGCTTTTTGCATTTGGAAATTTTTTTACAGCACAGAACGCAACAGGTCTCGATTAAGCGGGAAAACAGCGCTTCTTTGCTAATAAAAGCTGGCGTTCCTCATGGTTCTATAATTAATTCCCTGATAATTAACGTCTACGTGAATAACCTTTCAGACGATGTGCCTGTAGGCCTGTATCAGTACGCTGACGATACTGTCCTCGTACCCTAGTCGCCGAACTACTCTGACATACTTTCTTCTCTTCAAGCTGCAGCAACTATTGGTATGGACTGGTTCTTTCACCGTCCGATGAAGAAGGTAGATTTAAACCATCAGCTGTTCTTGCACGGATCTGATTGTTCTCAATGTCGATGTGTACCCCTGAGCTATACAACTACAGTGAAATACGTAGGAGTATACTTTGACGGTGCTCTTTCATGGAATGATCACTTATCCTACATTTGTAAAAAGCTCCGAACCATCTCCTATGTGCTTTACAACAGCAGGTACTACATGCCGCTTTCAATACGCAAAGATTTTGTAAACGCTCTTGGTTATAGCATGCTGCATTATGGCATAAAGATTTATGGTCAATATGCAGTTCGTTGCAAGTACAGGATCAACTCTCTCCTGCGATCTTTGTTAAAAAATATCGGCTATGATTTAGGCATTCACTTTAATTCAGATGTCTTTATGGTATTTTTGCTACCTGATCTTGATCGCATTTTGATGGAAACGATTGTCCTTAACCATTTTTGGTTTAGTGACCCACATGGTCTCTTCGTCCGTAGGAACCTTTTTGTATTCCCTGACGGTGTATGGAAAGCAAGTAAGAATTTATACGTTCCCTTTACTTTAAGAGGTTACCTACAAGTGTTCGCTGGCAAACACTACATACAAAATAAAAAAGATGCTGTGATACACTAATTAGTGGGCTTACGACGTTGTACACATATGCTTTACCACTTGTTATGTAAATGCTGTGATTTCAATGGTTACTGCTGTATATTTTGCGATGATCTGAGGTATTGTCATGCGATTTTGGCTTTCCTTCCTCGCAATTTATTCTGAAGAGGTTTTTTTTTTACATGTAACATGGGTTTTCCCTCTACTTTTATTTTGGAACTGTATTAATTTGATGTTCTGTAAATTTTAATGAGCGCTTATGCCTGTGAGTATGTCTGCGCGATTCCGTTGCCTGTCGGGCTCTACCACTCAAGCCATATGATGCTTTGGCAGGCCGGATTTTTCAGCATTTTTTAAACATTTGGCGCAATAAAATATTAATATTATTATCATTAAACTTCTCTGTTAGAGCTACTCGCTGCATTCAGATTTGTTCAGTGCAGATATTTCCCCACCACTCACACACCTAGTAAGTATTCACTAGACTGGAGGAAGTTGTGATGGCACAGGTCATAGTGTACCGCGTGAGCACACCATACGAATGAATCGTGAACAGATCCAGGGAATGTCGCATCCAGTGCCCTGATACGCAGGTTTGCATCGCACACCTGTGAAGAAATGTGCACAATTGCCTTTATTATTTTTACTCAGTTTACTTTAGTATGTCATACATGTTGTGATGCAGATGTTATGCTTATTTATGCTATTGCAGTAGATGTTATCCTTGAACAATATTTATGACAAGTAGTAATCATAAGTTCGGCACACATTTTTTGCTTGCGTTATGTGCAGCACTGCTCCTCCTGTTACTTGAGTGCTTTTACATGTTCATGTTAGCTTACTAGCAATTACCGACATCCGATAACAGCTTGGAGTCCTCGCTAGGAGCAGTGCAGAGGAAATGAAATTTCTCCAATCATTACTATGACTACTACACCATGTACAGCAAAACGCATCATAAGCAACACAGTAAATGCAACATATTGCCCATGTTTCCAAGACAAATGCCTGGAACACTTGGTAAACTTGTGACTTACAAAATAAATTTCACTGTGAACGTGACGAAAAAGCACCAGCACGAAGCATAATAGCGTTAAAAAGTAGCAGAGATTGTGCATGTCCTGTTTGAGAGCACGCGAGTTGTGCGTGTATCTTGTCCGTGTTAAACTTTTACTCTATTATTGTACAGATTAGGCTTCTTTACTAACGTAGACATGCACTGCTGAAAGAAGTATCCATTCTAGTGCCTGATTTATTTTTTCTTTAATGCCACGTGACTAATTAACACCCATTAGAACGTCGGAACGACTTAACTCCTGTCGTTCTGCACATTGCGGGCATTGTATGTTTGTTTTTCAAAAGTCATGATCGAACCATTTTTTATGCTTTCCACTGCCGTCATATATGTTAACCTGCACACTCCAGTAGGAAGTTTTCTCTTCTGTGTAAATTATGCTCGCTTAAGTGCAGCGCACGTACAAACCGAAATACTCCTCAAAGGAGGCGCTCCAATCAGTGGTATCGTAGTATATTCTTGACGCCGGGGTTAATCTGTATTTAATCGCCTTGCACATGTTAGCATGAGGTCTCAGGAACTCGCAGGTGCAATGAGCTGAAACACGGTTTAACATGATTAACCGCAGCGTCATGAAAATCGGTCGACACCACTGGCTGGGCGACCTCCTGGCGCTTCGTTCTTGACATGTATTCGACTATGTTACAAATGAAAAAAGGGCATCGAAGAGCACCGTTACAAGGCTGGTTACTGCCGCTCTTACCACTATGACGTTCAATGCGTAGTACCCTTTGTGGTAGAAGTACGCCGGCTTGTTGACTGCGTCAGATGGTGCGCGGATCCAAATTAAAGTTTCGTCGATGGCACCGATGCACCCCTGGAATCTGCTGCCCAGCCGCTGAAACCCCTCACGTGCAGTCGCCAGTTCCGCCGGAGAGTATGGGAACGAAATCCATTCCTTTCCCAGGCAGCTTAAAATGGCGTCTGTTACTGCGTGAATGCAGCGAGTGACACTTGGCTGGCTAATGGCCAAATGTTCGTCCCTGACAAGCACTCCTTGAAAGCTGCCTGTGCCGTAAAAGCGGAGCGTGCACAGCACCTGCTGCTCCACTACCTGAGCAGTACTTGTGTACACGCGCTGCCACTCACGATCGTCGCGTAGTTCGTCGAATAGCCACATCACCAAATCCTTCGTGAGTCGGTAATGTCCACGGATCATTTCGTCAAGCAAATCGAAGGCGTCACGATGATCGTGATAACGGCTGCTCTCCGACTCCATGCCTAAAAGAGAGCGAGCAAAATAGACCTTGCTTTGAAACGGGCACTTCGATCGAGCAACCACAAAGAATAGTACTTTACAGTAACGAAGTACTCACTGAACGCAGCAGCGAGTGCGTCGGCTCCGTTTCACTCTGTTCTGTAAAAGGCGTAGACTAATGACACTAATGATCACGGTCGCGATCCCCTGGACCAATGCTTCCTCATTGCGGGGGAAGGGTTGGCAACGGGAGAACAGTTAGCGCACCTATGCGGTTGCACATTGAAACTCTGGCTAATAATGCTCTGAACCCTTGCTTACTTCGCATGTCCCCTTATGACACCATTTCATTGCATTGTACAAACAAAACAACACTTTTATAAGTTTAGTTTTGCTTCAAAAAATACCTGTCACTCGGCGGCGACCTAACGTCGTATAAATCAGCGTTGCATTCACTCATTTGCATAACTCGGGCACCTTTCGCCGGGCGATATTTTGGCGGCGAATTGCATCCATTTTTAGCGATGGCGGCACATCGTAAAAATGATTAAACGTCAATTTGACATCAGTCGATCCAAAATGTGTGCGTATCACGTGTTGTTCCAGCCAATCAGGTTTCAGGAAACATCCATTCTCAGTCTGCATCTATTTTCTCTAAATTGGCAATTCGAGCGCCTGTGTTCTCATACGTACCACCTATACCTCCTTTTTCTCTTCAAAATCACTTATATTTACTAGCCGGGCACCAAGAATAGCGCTGCTGAAAACGTTTTTTCAATGTTACGTCAATTTGACGCTAGCACAAAAAGTGTGTATGCAACATACGATGATTGACACCCACTTTGCCCTGCCTTGTCGCTGACTGACACTTCTGACAGATAATCAGAGAGGCAACATGGCGCCGACCGGCAAATCAGTAGGTCTTGGCATACACCACGTGATCGCTGACCAAGCGACCGTGGCATAACGAAAACCTGGAACGGCTCGCGCCGAACCATCAGCGGCGCGGGCGACTGTTCCAGCAGTGAAAACCTGCTACGGCATGCACCGGAAGTCGGGCTCCCTGAGCCTTCTGTAATAGTTTTTTTTTCATTGTTTTACATCTCTGGCAAATTTGGAGTGGGTTTTACTCACTATGGGTAAACTTCTATCTACGAGGAGCGGTGTCAGCCAGTTGCTCCTAGATCGAATTAACAGTAGCGGATAACGACTTGTTCGATTTATTCATAGGGCTGTGCCGGGACTCGGGCATCAGTTCGAATTAACGAGCATTTATGTACACAGTCGATCGCACTTGTCTAGAGAGCTTGAGTGGAGTGCTGTTGAGCAAATTAAATTAAATCTTATCGCAGCTCTTTTGCTGGGGATAAGGCACTAGTGCCTGCATGGTTCACCTGTCTATAAGGCTGCTCTTGAACGCAATTATCAGTGAATGTCCATCTTCAGAATTTCGCTTTATTTCCACCGAGCGGCAACGCTCGAGCGCTCTAGAAAAGTGTGATCGACTCTGTACTGCTTCAGTGCCTAGTCATTGTTTGTATAGGCGCACCGCTTACAAATTTTAAATTGCATTTTTTTTACAACAGCATAACTCCTGTACCTTTTGACTCAAGTGCTTCTTCTGAAATTGGTGCTGCAAAAAGTGAGAAGGCAGAAGTGACAAGGTGATTCGCCCACTTCAGTGACTTTGGCCCAATTGCCACAGGCAGGCGAAGTGCCAGTTTTGGAAGCGAAGGGGTTAACAAAAACAGGCCCTAATAAACAAAGATTACTTTCTTGCCAATTCATAACCAAAGCCAGTGTGACATTCCTTGTGTGCTACGAGGTACATTCCTTGTGTGTGCTACGAGGTACATTCCTTGTGTGTGCTACGAGGTACATTCTTTGTGTGTGCTACGAGGATCCACGTTCGACGGCGCGGCGTAGACGGAGACCCAGATGACAGGCATCATCAATTACCCAGCCATGCTCGTTGAGAGTGACAACCAGAACGAAGTGGTTTAAGCCCAACCGGACCCAACCGGACCCGCCGCCGCCGCCGCGGGGAAACAGGCTTTATCCTCCCCAATTGGCGTGGCGGTTTCAGGGGCGGCCCTCCCGGGCACATTCCAGGACAAGGGAACTGTCAGCGATCCAGAGCGCGCCGTACCACAGCCGACGCTATGCGCTACCGCGAAGACAACATTCTTTCCCTCGGACTCAACACGTGAGGGGGGCGAGACAATAAGTGCGGTGGTATGTTTGTGCGCCCAAGTGAAAGCCCTAGCCCCCCCTCCTTCCCCTCCGGCGTGGGCGTCCTCACCCTAGGGAGTGTGGAGAAGAGGATATAAAAATCGAGAAGCAGTACGGAAGACGCTCGCTCAGGACGACATCGTTCGCCAAGAGGGCCTTCAGCGCCGAAGCCCGACGGCGTGCAGCTTCTGCCAGCAACCGCTCGAGCCCAACTCCGGAGCCACTCCATCGCCCCCATGAAGTCGTCGGCACGTAAGCTCGGACGCCCCAGCCTCTGAATCTTAATCATGTATGATTATTGAATATATCTGTTTGTTTAAACTGAGCCATACGGTGTCTCTTTGCCTCTCCGTCCCGTGTGGACCTGCGCATTATGGGGGTCATCACACTGGTGTCAGAAGTGGGGTCTCAAAAGCAAATGTCCTCTGAATGCTGCGACATTCATGACTTCAAAACTGTAATCAAAAGGGAATCACGGGACTGATTGTGGGACTTTTACCCCCATTTGAGAGGCTTGAGGCACCGGAGGGCTTGAAAAAAAAATGTCTTTATCTGAGGGAGCTCCCACTCCACAGCCGTCGCTCGGAGCAAGCATGCTGGCATTAGGAAGCGTCATTCCGACGTTTACAGGAGATAAGACAGGGGTTCCAATCTGCGATTTCTTTTCCATGCTAGAAGAGATTGGGAAAATGGGGGGATGGTCCGATGCTCAAATGCTGGGAATGGCGAGGTGTAAGATGGCAGGAGCTGCTCATGATTTTGCATGGCGAGACGAAAAAGTAAAATCCACAAAATCATTTGCGGAATTTAAGAAGCTCGCGTTTGAGCATTTCGACACTGAATCACGTCACGTGCGGGTACAGAGGTTCCGTGACGCCGGACAGATGGTAGGGGAGGACGTGCGAACATTTGCGTCGCGGCTTCAGCGCCTAGCACGCGATACGTTAAGCAGGGAGGAGGAAGGAGACCAGCTAAGGAAGAAATACGCGGAGGATCTACTTAAAGAGGAAATGACCGCTTTGTTCGTGGTTGGTCTGCAAGACCCCGTGCGCCGGTTCGTACTCTCGCGCAAGCCGAGCAATTTCGACCAAGCCGTGGAGGCCGCATTGGATGAGGAACGAAATGAGGCGTTAACGACAGCCGCAGCGAGAGTACGCGTCATAGAGAGAGCGGTGCTCAACCCTGAGGTTGCTCTCTTGACAGAGCGGTTAGATCGCTTGGAACAGCTGCTATCTCAGCAGGTAGAACGCCAGATTGAAGCGCGCGCTCAACAGCGCCCATTCGCTGGAAACCGGAGACCGCCACAAAGCTACAGGCGCGGTATGCGAGATTTTGAAGAAATCGTATGCTTCTCTTGCCAGGGTCGCGGACACAACGCCAGGTTCTGCCAAAACGTGCGCCGTGGGGAGCCACAAAGAGAAGCAGGCGAGACACGCCCTAAGCAAGCCTACAGCGGGGCTCCAGATACCGAGACAAAAAACTAGTTAGTCCTCCCCAGCCTGAGGAGCGTGGGGAGGGAGCAGTGGATGATGAGGTGGTGGTAGTTTGTGTGGCCGACGAGGCATGCCCTGTTGTGCGTTGCAAGTTAAATGGTTGTTGTATGGAATTGTTGATAGATACGGGGTCAAAGGTGACATTGCTTAAGGAGAGCAGTTTTAACACGCTTCGAAGGAAGGGGGACCGCGAGGTGTTGGAAGCGTCTGGTGGTATGGCAACCAAATTTGTAGGCATAACGGGGGATCCTCTTGGCATAAGTGGACTCTACCGGTTACACTTCTCTCTCGGCGGAATTGCATTGGAGCACCCCTGCTACGTATGCCCGGACACGGTGTCTCTGCCAAACGGAGTGTCAGGTATATTAGGGCAGGATTTTTTGAGAAAAGGGAAGGTAGTAGTCTCATTCTCTGAGGAAGAGGTTAATGCGGGCGGCTCAAAATTTCCGTTTTTGAACAGGAGAGGGGCTGAGATTCGCATTACCGATATTGACACCCGTCAAACAGTGGGATCATTGGAGAAGGTATATTCGCGGGTTGCCGTCCGGCTGGTCGAGGAGGCGGTCGTCCTTCCTTGGTCGGAGCACATTTTGTACGCGTTTGTGCCTTCAGATGTAGAGAGCGGCGCCGTGGGAGTGCTTGAGCCGGTCGACTCTCTCAGCAATGGCCTGAAGGCAGCCGCGTGCCTCGTGACAGTTAATGACGCCCACAGAGTGCCCCTACGGGTGGTTAACTGTAGCCAGCAGCCACTGAACCTTCCCAATAACAAAACATTGGCTTTCTTCACCTCTGCGATAGAGCAACGTGAGCCCACCGATACGGTACTCGCAACTGTAGAGCATGCTAGTCCTTCGGCTGCTCCAAAGGTGTCGTTCGATCTTTCTCACGTAAAATCCAGGGAGAGGGAGGCTCTGGCTGGTTTGCTGAACGACTACTCGGAGGTATTCGCCGCGTCCAACCTGGATTTGGGCTGCTGTGGCGTTATAAAGCACAGGATAGAAACCGGCACTTCATCGCCCGTTTACCAGCGTGCGTACAGGATTCCTTACTCCCAACGTGAGGAGATGGAGCGGCAGGTGCAGGAACTGATTGATCGCGGCATTGTCGAACACTCAAAGTCACCCTGGGGAGCACCAGCACTATTGGTGGAAAAGCCAGATGGCTCGTATCGATTGGTAGTGGACTACCGCAAACTAAATGCCGTAACTCGCATCGATCCATACCCCATCCCCAATATACAGGAGACGCTTTCTCAGCTGGGCTCTGCCAGGTACTTCACGGTAGTGGACATGGCGGCGGGATTCTGGCAGATAGCAATGGATCCGGCAGATGCCGAGAAAACGGCATTCAACACGCCCTCAGGGCACTATGAATGGAAAAGAATGCCGATGGGTCTGGCCAACAGCCCTGCTGTCTGGCAGAGAACCGCTGATGTTATCCTGGCAGGTCTTCTGGGGAGTCTGTGCTTCGTGTATATGGATGACATTATCATATACAGTGACAGTTTTGATAACCATTTGCGCGATATTGAGCAGGTTTTGGTGCGACTAAGAGCAGCGGGTCTCAAGCTGAAGTCCTCTAAGTGCCAATTCCTCAAAAACGAGGTGAAATACCTCGGGCACGTTGTTTCAGCTGACGGCGTGCGACCGGACCCTGAGAAACTAAGGTGTGTCTCGGATTTTCCATCCCCGACTAGCGTCCGCCAGGTCCGGCAGTTTCTCGGCCTGATCGGTTACTACCGAAGGCACATAGAGGAGTTCGCCAAGCTCGCTAAGCCGCTCACCGCCTTAACAGCCAAAAATGTCGCCTTTCGCTGGGACGAAAACGCGGAGAATGCTTTTGGGGCCCTGAAAAGGAAGCTAATGAGTGCACCGCTGTTGCGCCACCCGGATTTTAGTTTGCCCTTCGTTATGGCCACAGATGCGTCAAAGTTCGCAGTTGGTGCCGTGCTATCTCAGGTTATCGAGGGCAAAGAACATCCCGTTGCTTTTGCTAGCCGACAGCTGAGCCCCACAGAGCAAAAGTACGGAGCTACGGAAAGGGAGTGCCTCGCCGTTGTCTGGGCAGTAAAGCACTTCAGATGCTACCTTTACGGCCGCAAATTCAAGCTAGTCACAGACTGCCATCCTCTGAAATGGGTGATGAATGTCAGGGACCCTAGCTCGCGACTCGCTAGATGGAATCTACACCTGCAGGAATACTGCTTTGAAGTTGAGCACAAGTCCGGAAAGACACATCTGAATGCTGATGCACTCAGCCGCACAGCTGCCGTGGCAGCTATAGATGAGTTTGTCCCCGTAGTCGACCCCGCCGAATTACGCACAGAGCAGTGCAAAGATCCTGACCTGAAGCGAATAATCGAAAGCTTAGAGGGCGCACCGTCTCACCCCGAACAGCTAGGTTATTTCATTGGCAAAGACGGCACCCTGTGTCGGCGCACGAGGCCAACCAGGAAAGGGAGACCAGAGAAAACCGCTTGGGAGAGAGTCGTCATACCTCGGTCGTGGACAGAAAGGGTTCTTCGCGCGTTTCACGATGCGCCATGCGCCGGTCATTTTGGCGTAGCGAAGACACGCAGGCGTGTGGAGCGTTTGTACTTTTGGAGTGGCATGCGACAGGATGTTAGAGACTACTGTGCGAAGTGTCATTCCTGTCTCGAAAGAAAAACACCCAAGGGACGAAGACCAGCTCCAATTCAGCCGTTCCCTGAGGTTTCGGCTCCCTTCGAGCGGACAGGTATGGACATAATGGGCCCCTTTCCCACGACCTCTTCCGGAAACAAGTATATTTTAGTATTTGTCGATCACCTTTCAAAATACGCGGAAGCGGTAGCACTCCCAGATCAGAAGGCAGACACGGTTGCAAGAGCATTTGTCGAACAGATCGTGCTCCGACATGGACCCCCGAGGCAACTCTTGACAGATCGGGGAACGAACTTCGTGTCGCAGCTAATGAGGAGAGTTTGCGAGCTGCTTAAGATCGCTAAGAAGCAGACAACACCGTACCATCCGGCTTGCAACGGCGCGGTGGAGCGACTGAACCAAACCGTGGCCGGGTTCCTGTCGCATTTTGTTTCGCGCGACCAGCGGGACTGGGACTTGTGGCTCCCGTATGCAATGTTTGCCTACAATTCCGCAGCACACGAGAGCACGGGCGAATCGCCATTCTTTCTTCTCTACGGCCGAGACCCGGACCAGCCTAGTGAAGTGCCAGAGGGCCCCCGTCGTGTCCCATACGCTTCACTGGACGACTATAAGGTTGAGCTAGAATCGCGCTTGCAAGTGGCAAGGGACATCGCAAAGGAGTCCTTAAAGAAAGCGGCGAAGCGCAGGAAGGAGGTGCACGATCGCAGTGCTAGAGACGCGCCGTTTGATGTGGGGGACAGCGTGTACATTGAAAACTGCCAAAGGCAGATTGGGCTAGCTCGTAAGTTCCAGACGAAGTGGAGAGGACCGTGCGAGGTTGTCGAGAAGCTTTCTCCGGTAAACTTCAGAGTCCGAGACGTGAACCGGCGTTTGATAAGGATACACGCAAATCGCCTCAAGTCGGCACCGGTTCAGTATTCACGAAATGAGGAAAGGGAAAGCGCGGATTTTGATGGGGACAGAAGTGAAGCGGAGCGCGCAGATAGTTCGCAAGAAACGCCCTCTCCTGCATTTGTTCGGCAGGCGCCCGAGGTGACGGCCGGAATGCCACCGGATTTACTTCATGCATTGCTAGAAGAAGAAGCGCGCGAGGTTGCCGCGCAGATAACGCCAGGAGAGGCTCCTGCCAAGAGCCCTCGCGAGTCCCAAAGCAGACAAAGGGGCACAGACTTACTTAGTATGACTCATGAAGGCCGATATCCGCTGCGAAATCGGAAAGCTAAGTCGGACTAATGGCGTAAACAGAGCGGAGTTGTGAACTGGTTAGAATTGTGTAATGCCGCAGCTCATAACATTGCTATGTGCTTATGTGTTAAGTTATCGGAGTTGGTAGTTAAACCTTTCTGTCATTAAGTAACACCTTCACAGGAGAGCATGCGGAGCGCATGCAGAACCTGCCCTACTTCCTTTCGTTATCTATATTTTTGTCTGTGCCGTGATCGTGCTAGAAGTGGGAGCTCCTTTGTAACTGTGGTAAATTTATTTCGTCCAGTTTGGACTAGAAAGGAGAGGCTTGGGTGCTGAGTTTCATGTTTATCTGTAAAAGAAGATCAGTGCTGCCCCTGGAGACGCCAGTTATGACAGCGGAGGCATATGGTGTTGTGCAGTGGTGTTGAGTGCAGCGAAAAGTGTTTTGTCGGACGCACTGTGCGAGGCGATTCAGAAAGACAAGGGGAGCTGCGTGGACTCAAATGTTCGGAGAACATTCTTCTGGAGGGTGAGCGAGTGTGACATTCCTTGTGTGCTACGAGGTACATTCCTTGTGTGTGCTACGAGGTACATTCCTTGTGTGTGCTACGAGGTACATTCTTTGTGTGTGCTACGAGGATCCACGTTCGACGGCGCGGCGTAGACGGAGACCCAGATGACAGGCATCAATTACCCAGCCATGCTCGTTGAGAGTGACAACCAGAACGAAGTGGTTTAAGCCCAACCGGACCCAACCGGACCCGCCGCCGCCGCCGCGGGGAAACAGGCTTTATCCTCCCCAATTGGCGTGGCGGTTTCAGGGGCGGCCCTCCCGGGCACATTCCAGGACAAGGGAACTGTCAGCGATCCAGAGCGCGCCGTACCACAGCCGACGCTATGCGCTACCGCGAAGACAACATTCTTTCCCTCGGACTCAACACGTGAGGGGGGCGAGACAATAAGTGCGGTGGTATGTTTGTGCGCCCAAGTGAAAGCCCTAGCCCCCCCCCTCCTTCCCCTCCGGCGTGGGCGTCCTCACCCTAGGGAGTGTGGAGAAGAGGATATAAAAATCGAGAAGCAGTACGGAAGACGCTCGCTCAGGACGACATCGTTCGCCAAGAGGGCCTTCAGCGCCGAAGCCCGACGGCGTGCAGCTTCTGCCAGCAACCGCTCGAGCCCAACTCCGGAGCCACTCCATCGCCCCCATGAAGTCGTCGGCACGTAAGCTCGGACGCCCCAGCCTCTGAATCTTAATCATGTATGATTATTGAATATATCTGTTTGTTTAAACTGAGCCATACGGTGTCTCTTTGCCTCTCCGTCCCGTGTGGACCTGCGCATTATGGGGGTCATCACACCAGCGGCACTGATAAATGGCTGCAGAACCGTAGTTTATGCCTGCTCCTTATACTTTGGGAGAACCTAATAAAAACCACAAAACAAATGAACCAGGAATCAGAAGGCCACCACATAGCACAAAGATTTGGAGGGCACACTTAAGCTCAGCCTTAAGTGTATTACAAGATAGCATTAATGGTTAATGCCCGATAACGTGGAAGTGGTCCTTTTCGAATTTACATTCACAGGTCCCTGAAAGTCCTCAGACCACACCTAGCATGGTGGTGCAATGTACTTAAAAACAGCGCGATGAAACGTGGGCCACATTAAGAAACACACACGTGTTCGTGCTGTCCACGTTTCATCGCACTGTTTCTGTGTACAATGCATTACCAACTAGCCCGGAACCTTGCTCTTCTGAATGGTAGTGCAATGATTAAGCGATGCGCCACTGCCCTGATGGCAGGTGCCGCCACCAATGTGTCACATGCAAACCAGGTTGCTCTTCTCTCTCTCACAACCAATAATTATTTTGACGGTCGTCTGCCATGGTGGTCAGTTTACTTGCAATCCGGTGGGTGGGTTGTGATGACGCCACAAGATCGCGTGACCTGGGTGGCCCACCGAGGTTGCTTCTCCTGTAATTTTTCGCTCACAATGCTGACGCCAATGGATTTTCTGCAGAAGGAGAGCTTTAGCGCTATCACATTACACACTTTGGCAAGCACTTGCAATGCCTGAAAACTCTTCCTGTCAGCAGCACACAGCATCAAGTATACCTACATCCACCACACAGGGTATACCACAGCCATCAAAGAAGCAATAAAGCAAAACCTTGGAGGCCAACAAAAGATTAAATATAGGACTTGAAGACAAAGAAGCAAGTGACGCAGAGGGAAAATTTATGGGCATAGCATAAACGGACAAAAATAGAGCAGCGACAATTATAAAACAAATGCGAGTTCAGAATAATCTGGCTTAAATCAAAGGGACAGTCGGAGGCAATCAAGAAGTTCCTAACCCTAATAAGTGAATATCTAGCAGCGGCACAGAAATACACAGCAGAACAATTTAAAACGTAATTTTTAAATAAGGTAGTCTCACTTTCTCATGGTCGTCAGCGCCTGCAAACCTTGACACTGGGGACACAATACATGAGTCAGTAAAGGAATTCATACACCTATATGGACATGATGCATGCCTTGTCGCATAGGCACCATGCAATGGCTATAATGAGCATGACATTCACCAAGATGCGCAGATTTTATTAAAGTTACAGCTCAGAGCTCTAAGGTGGTTTTAATATACTAACAACAAAATAACAGTGCCGGTGATATCTATCACAGATGTCAGCAGCCGCTTTTGTCAGCAGCACTACCGCAAGCGTAGCGGCCGCGTTGGGTATGATTTCTTCTTGAAACCAATTTATAAGATGATCAAGGAAAGTTAACAATAAGAATCACTGTAATTTACTGAAAGAGCAAAAAGAAGGCTGCATTAAGTTTATATGGACAAAAATTAAGTGCCTGTATAAGGCTGCGACTTAGTAATGAAATGCGGTATTTTCGCTCAAGCGTCTACAATGATAACTCTAACAAGCAAACATAGCGTGTCCCAGCTATCCACTCAGACCTCACTTTCTTTGCCAATTTAAAATATAAATTCCTCCTCAAAACCACGAATTCTGCCCACCGCCACTAGCAAGGTCTCTTAAAATAAGCCAATATTTCTATACCTGTCTCTGACAGTAGACCGTCCCTTTAAAGGAAAGAATGAAGATGGACAGGGCTTCAGATATGCTGAACTGATGACCAATGTTCTACTGGAGAGACGGAGTGCATGCCAAGGGAAGGAAAGTATAACTGAAATTGGGAAGGAGTTGTACGCAGTGATGAACTTAAGAAAAATGCTGGGGTGCCTCTACATGTACAAATCGATGCAGCTGTAGATTCCTAGAAGAGGTACACAGTGAGCTTAACTGTTCCTGCGGTGGTGATTAACAATACATTATTGTTAGCAGAATGCAATGTTAGTGTATAGCAACAATCTTCTGAAGGGGTGAGCGATAAGTGCTTATATCTACTAACATAAGCAGTGCAGCCACCATCTACAATACACTGGCAGATATCAGTGGCTGATATCAAGGGAGCATGCAAAGTCCACTGCATTGCATTTTTTTAAATATTTGCTAATTTTTCACTTTTTGACGAAAAGATGCAGATTGAGAAGTAACTGAGAATAACTATGACGTCCGGGCCACCAGGGCGGTTCAGTGGTTATGGTGCTTGGCTGTGACCCGAAAGGCGCGGGTATAATCCCGGCTACGGTGGCTGCATTTTGATGGAGGTGAAGCACCTAAATCCGATGTACTGTGCGATGTCAGTGCATATTAATGAATCCCAGGCGGTCTAAATTATCTGCAGCCCTCCACTACGGTGTTCCCTAGAGCCCGAGTCACTTTGGGAAAAATAAAAAAAAGACTCTTGTTTTTAATAATTCAATGTTACCGGCAAAGCTTCTTGTCAATCCAATATGTGAACACAATGGACTTTGTACATCTGAGCAGATGGTGAAAGCTGCGATGGCAGTCAGGCGCAAGCTATTAAACGTCAGTGCAAGTAGCTATAAAAATTACAATAATCAACACAAACCCCACAGAGGACCGCCCAGCAATCACTTGAGCTTTGGTGTTGACAATCCCAGGTGGAAATGCAGCACTGCAGCTGCTGACTGAATAACCTTGGCACGGATGGTTGTGAGGCCCAACCTGTAATTGGCGTCTAATCTGTGGTTGCCGCCGAAAGAGAAATATTAGTTTCCACCTTCAGTACCCTTGACCCATAGAATATCTATAGGTGCAACCTGGTCTTTGGTGTTCGGGTTCTTCACAAAAGGAAGAGGCTAAATTAGTGCACTATAACAATTTTATCTTTACATAGCAACAGCAAAAATGAAAAAATAGGGCTGCTTCACACACTTGCTGAATTTTCAGTGAGCAACTACAAGAAGGCTGGAATAATGCTACGCACAAAGCATCATTACCATATCAACAGCTGGCCAGAGGCATGTCAAAGAGCTGCGACAGGCTGCAGTTCTGGACTCAAGATTCACATATAACACTTGCAACAGAATACCTTGTACAACTTGCTGGCACAAGCAGCAAATGTGGCCCACAATGGGATAGCAAGCCTGCATAAACCTTAGGCTTAGCCTGTTCACAGATATCCTGTTGCTACAGTAAGGTGCTCGGAACTAAGCTTGGCCAAAAACACTGGATCGAGTGGCTACAATCATCTTTACAAAATATTAGAGCATATATGCTGCAGAGTAAAACTCAAACCAAGGCCAGCCTGCACTGTCTTTCAATGCAGCCAATCTGCCCATCTATGCCTGTTATGAAAGGGGCATGCTCTCTACATGAAAAGCCCTTAACAATCCAAGGGAGTCAACCGTCTTACCAAAAGATAAGTAACATGCTTCCCCAGAGTCCGGTTGCTTACATGTACATTGTAGTTTAAAGGCATTATAAACACACACACACACACCAGGGAAAAGAGAATGGGACATAGCGACACTCACAACTGGTTTGTGATGGGCACTCTGTCCCGTTCTCTTCTCTCTGACGTGTGTGTGTGGTTTTGGAGCATTTATGGTGCAATGATCAATTACCAGCTAGCCCAACAAGAAGTTCTCTTAATGCTTACATGTAACAGCTGCTTCCATTCACAGTACTATTCTTTTTCGAGCTACATAATTAAAAACTTGCGTAGAATAAGACAGGACGGGAGGGAGGAACACGCACACACACACGAGCGCTCGTGTGTGCGTGTGTGTGCGTGTTTCTCCCTCCCGTCCTGTGTTATTCTGCTCAAGTTTTTAATTATGTCGCTACACCAACTGGCCCAACGTTCTACCCTATTAAGCTTTTTCGAGCATTCATTCAGGAGTTTTAAGCTCGGCTTTCTAGTTTATTTGCGCCTCTGCAAAAGGTATGCATAACGTCATTCCTTCATGAAAGTGTGCTTCATTGTGTATCAGCTTTATTGCACGTTCCCTGAAGCACTGTCTCTGTGGTGCTGGTGAGTGCAAGTAATAGTGATTCTAAGTCTGTTGCATGCATATTACTACACTTTGAACACCGCTGCAGCTGTGATAATCATGCTTTAGCATAGCGTTACTCACAACGCACTACGGACATCCATTACATACTAGCAAGCAAAACTGTGGTTGAACCCATGAAAAATAATCTGTTCCCAGTCATGCCACAAGGTATAACAGGCTACATTCAATCAACAGGTGAGAGTGCACACCTGCCACAGCTCCAACCAAGTATTCGTTTGACGCTCCCCCTCTGCACCCAAAAAAGAAAAAGTGAGAGAAGCAGAGAACAATTATGCTAAGTGTCTGATGTGTGCAAGAGAAACCACCATCGAGAGGGCACTGCTGGAAGAAGCACGACAAAGCCACTTGACTGCAACAGCTGCACCACCACCATTAATTAACCCTTTGAGATGCTATGTGCAGAATTGTGTACACAGCAAATGCTACCTTTTTTGAGCGTGTGCTACACCTAGCAGTGATTCTTTGTTCCAGGTGAACTTAGCATCCTTCACATCACAAAGTATTTGCTTTTCATGCAAACAATCAAATGCAGCAAATAACATTTCCCAAAATGATCAGCTTCGTCACGCATAATCCGCCCCTTAACTCAGACCGCTCTTCCCAGCAATAATTACACTTTCCTAATTTCTACCATTACTATAGTCAAACCCAACTCAAGAACAAAGCGGCTTTTCCCTCCCTAAGGAGCCCCCTCCAGCCAATGATGTCGGTCAATTCTCATGAACCTGGTAGCGTCGAAATGAAGGGAGCAGCGTGACAATTCATGAAGGGGACTGTCCCCTTTCACCTGCCACTCCCTGCATAGTCACGCTGTAGCATGCTCATGACAATCAGCCGACACCATTGGCTGGAAAGGGTTCTTTTGATTGGAAAAAGTAGCTTCGTTCTTGAGTTGTATCTGACTATAACATTACGTGCCTCTTTTGAAAATACAAGAAAGTTTGGTTTATGGTGTATGAGGGTTTAAGTTCGCAAACTGACTCAGGCCATGAGAGATGCCGTAGTGAAGGGCTCCGGAAATTTTGCCCACCTGGGGTTCATTAACGTGCACTGACATCGCACAGTACACGGGCCGCTAGAATTTCGCCTCCATCGAAATTCGACCGCCGCGGCCGGAATCGAACCCGCGTCTTTCGGGCCAGCAGTCGAGCGCCGTAATCACTCAGCCACCGCGGTGGCTTAATACTGGAAAGTGATCCCTTATTCCAAAGGTGTTTAGCTGAAAATCCCTGGTATTTCAATGTTACAACTTTTTACCTCCGTGACACTGTACAAAATGTGGTACACGCTTATAAAGAATTCTCTTGGTATTTACTGTTGGAAAACTACCCATTAGCTTTTCTGAGGTCTGTATTCAGGCGAAAAATAGTTGTCTGGAATCGATATGACAAGTAGTACCTGAAAAGAATTAAAGAAACTTTTAAAAATATTTTTGCAGAAGCCATCAAAACCAAAGCATCCCAAACACTTTGACCAGAAGAGTGTCAACAGCTAGTACGACAATCATTACTTTAGTCATAAATACAAAACCAGAACAACTTCAACGTGTTACCTCATATAAAACAATTATTGAAGTTTCCACTCCTAAGCTTCCACCTGTATCATCCTTATGGTGCAATCACCTTGTTTTCACAACCCTTGGGCAACCCTTTCTAGCATGACGAAAGAATCAGCACATAAGACAACAAACAGGCAAGAGCAACACAGGGACGAGCGTGTCACCTTATCCATTGTCTTGCATACTTTTTCTTTCACCTTAAATCCCAACTGGCCCAGCCCCTCATTCCAATGCCAAAATTTGGAACCACGTATCACTTAGGCTGATCCAGGACAAAGGAGAAAGACAGAATTTTCTAGTAACTATTAGCCTAGACCTGAGAGATAAGGTCTAGCAAGTAAGCCTGTTGTGATGACTGACTGGTGTGACTATATTATAGCGATAGCTCCAGAGGCCCCATTCATAAGAAAAGCCGGAATCTGTCCAGCCATGTCACGAGCAAGCAGGTGACCCAAATTAAAATGCCTGCCCACCACGACAGGTGGTATCGAATTTAATTCAAATAAATTCAATGCAATTGCCACCTGCACACTATGGCACTGTGCATGAACTCATCGGTTGAGAGACAGACAGCCTCCAGAAAAACTATATCTGCAAAAATGAGCCTTACAGGAGCTCGGGATAAACAACCTGGGTCTCACAGGCCCCACTGGTGGCTATGTTTAAATCAGCCACTTGCCAGGTGTGGCGCATTGCTTAAGCGCTGCATCATTATGCCAGTAGTAGTATAGGACTCCTCGCAATACTCTTAAGGGTAGGTAAAGGTTCGTCCAAGCTTTCCTTGAAGTGACTGCACAATGAGCTGGTTGCTGTCCAAGGCACGCTTCGCTCTGTAGCCGCTGTTACCTTGCTTCCTACAGCCCACATTGTCATCGGCACTGATGCCCTTCAAGCAACATGTCTACTCCGACGCGTCAGTCGCAGCCCAGAAATCTGCCAGAACATACGTCATCTGGTGGCTGGCATCCCACAACCCATTCGAATTGAATGGGTCCCACTCGAACTGCGGATTTCACAAATCTCTGCAGATTCTACAACCCGCCTGCGACTCTACCCGCATCAATACCTAGTTTCTCATCATGGATGATGCTACCCTCCTTCTCACAAAGCCCGCCGTGGTGGCTCAGTGGTTATGGCACTCGACGGCTGACCCGAAAGGCACGTGTTCGATCCCAGCCGTGGTGGTTGAATTTCGAAGGAGGCGAAATTCTAGAGGCCCGTGTGCTGTGCGATGTCAGTGCACGTTAAAGAACCCCAGGTGGTCGAAATTTCTGGAGCTCTTCATTACGGTCTCCGTCATAGCCTTAGTTGCTTGGGGACGTTAAACCACCATATACCAAACCAAACCTCCTCCTCACAAGAAAGGAACACCCCCAGTGCCACACACGTGCTTTCGTCCCTCTGTGTGTGATAACCCTCCCTCGCAGTCTTACCTGTGCAGAGGAGGGTGTGGTTAGGAACATCCAGGTCGGGGTTGCCCTTACTTCTGCCGTCACTCTGACGTGGCATCATTTCCGACACTTATATCCCCGCCCAGGGTATCCTGTCTGAAACTGCCAAAATACTGAGACTGATATTCGCCACTTGTGAGTTTGTCCGGTGCAGAAACCAACGAGAATTTGGCATCTGGCAGCCGCAGGTCTCCTGTAAAACCAGCTAACCTCATATATTGCTTGGATGCAGAGGCCACATCCCAGCTCCCTCCTCAACTTCATTAGACCGGGCCACCTTTTCTCATTCATTTAACACCCCCTCCCCTTTTTTCTTTTTTCCTTCACAACTCCCTTTATGCCCTGAGGCAATAAATAACGTTATCAAAAAAATAATAGCAACACCATTACGCAACTGCTTCTACAGATAAAATAAAAGAAGAAAAAAAACGCAGATACTTTGCACCAAATCGCTTTCCTGCTGTTCTACTCACTTTAGGAATGGAAAAGAGAGAGTATTTTATTGCAGCAAAGGCAGGAAGGCTGGTCGGAGGTTAATGGATAGCCAAAGGTTGGGGGGGGGAGGGCAAAAAAAGGTCACCTGGATATCAGAGATGGAGGATGGCTGCAGATTCGACTAGTGGGTTAATTTCCAAGTGGAAGTCAAGAGCTGCCTTAATGGAGTGAGGTGGGTCATAAGCCCGTCTGCACCTCAAGAATGTGAATGATGGGGCTTCACAACTGCAGCCAGGCCACAGGTGCACACACCGGATGCACATGATGTCTGTACAGGGTCAATCACACTTAGAAAGAACACGGCTACGCGTGGCTACGTACCTGCGGAGTGCCACTGCGTCTAACCCTTTCATGAATAAATGCAGAGTGGCGTACGAGAAGAGAGACCACAACAAGGTTCTTTGTGTCACCTGCCCCTTTGCATGAGTTTGCTACTGGCTTGGTCGCAATAGGTTTGATTTTATGGGGGTTTAACGTCCCAAAGTGACTCAGGCTAAGAGGGACGCCGTAGTGAAGGGCTCCGGAAATTTCGACCACCTGGGGTTCTTTAACGTCCACCGACATCGCACAGTACATGGGCCTCTAGGATTTCGCCTTCATAGAAATTCGACCGCCGTGGATGAGATCAAACCCGCCCGAGCACCATAGCCCCTGTGCCACCGCAGCGCCTTGGTTGCAGTTGGAGCTGCGTTCCCTCTATGTGTGATTTACCCTGCACACAGACAAAGTAGTTATGTACAGCGAACCAACAAATACCAAATTTCAGGGCATGCAAAGATTGCGCGCTACATCCAGCAATTCGACATCGCACAATTTATGCACAAAACGCTTTTCTTAATTGTTAGTTATTTGCAGCTCGGTTAGTAAACACATTTCACATTTGAGGTTTCATGAAAATACCAAGCATGGAACCGTGAAAAATACACTCATGCCTATTTTCATGTAGCTTTAACAACTTCTAAATTCAGAAAAAGTGCATCATATCTAGAGTGACTAAAAAAAACTTCTACACATTTCATAAGTTACTTTCAATAAAAACAATGACTAGACAAAGTACTCTCACATGCCGAATCTTTATTCAACAAAATAAATACCGCTTCCTGCTTTAAAGAGCTCACAGCTTTACCTATTGATAAAGTCCAACTTCTTCACCCAGCTAAAGTCATATGAAATACAGCCGGATACAACTCAAGAACGAAGTGAAAAATGCCCCTTAAAGGAGCCCCTCCAGCCAATGACATTAACCAATTCTCCATTTCTGCCCCTTTACTGATCCACTTGGACTAACTAGCACGAAATTGCAGGGGTTGCAGATGAAATAGGAATACCAGGGCTTCATCAGATTAACCGCGGCACCATGAAAACTGGTCTACACCATTGGCTGGAGGTCCTCCTTTGAGGGGCATCTGTCGCATCGTTCTTGAGTTGCACCCTACTAAAGAAGTTAAGACAACAGCAGCACTTATTTGCAGCCCATGGTAAAATCAAAGGACTGCTCTCCATAACTGAAGGAGCCAGAGATGTTGTCGATGCTACTTTCTCCTCCTCAATACGAACTGCAAGGAAGCTATATACCGGCATAAACGAAAGCAGAAAAGTTTTGGAGGTGTCTATAAAGGCTTCAAATTTGATATGTCACTGCTAGGTACAATACAAGCAATGCACTTTGCGATGAAAACTTCCATGCAGCTATTGGTGTGATTTGGGGCATAATTCACTAAATCCAACTTTCACCGTGCAAGAAAACCGCTAAATTGAAGCGTGTGCCATTGGTTCATCTTTCCTTAATACACTAAACGTTGACATTTAATACAGTACATACTCCCTTTCGTAATAAGACGTTAAAACATTAGATCACTTCCACCAACAATGACCACACCTGTGGCATGTTATCGTGGCAGACACTGACACCCTCATGCAAATTCATATCTTATGCTCCACTCCCTTAGTTTGGACGAAGGGCCATAGGTTTTCAATAGGTCGTTTGCACATGTGCAATCAGGCATAACAGACAACTTAAATAGTGCAGCTCGGCGCAGATGGCAATGACCTTAGACAAGCGTGTACCCTTTCTGCGGCTAGACTGCAAGCCAATATGCATCCATGCATCTGTGCAGTACAAATCAAATGAAAAAGGTTAGCACACATTACAAGCAGGGGTGCGTAAACATAAGTTTCCTGACGAATGACGAAAGCAAGAAATGGGCTATCGCTAACATTACCAGAAAGCGCGAGTAAAATTGTGTAAAAAAATGTGTCCTACAGCACGCACACTAAGAGTACCAGTGTGTATTTTCACCATTAGCCGAAATACCTGCACCGGCTAATTGTTCTACTTGGACCCAAATAGATATTCGACGGCAGCATTTAGTCCTTACAGGATGCAATGTCCAGTCAATGTGGTCACGGCAGTCCGGGCTCGATGCCTGAAGCGTACGATATTATTGCACATATGAAATGGCTTAAATATAGCTAAACTTCATCTGCTGTGCGACAAATTACCTCTTTCTGCGCACTAAATATATCTAAATTTTCCTCTAGGAGCCCGATTTGCCCCAAGTCATATAAAGGTTTCGTTTTATACAAGAACATCGTAGGAACCAGCAATACAAAGTTGCGTGCCAACACCCGTGCATTCGAACTCGTCGTCGATTGCCCTTAGTCAAATTACTTATGCGAATGTTAAAAATAAACCACTAAAGGAGCTGCGCTTAGGCTGGTAACATAACAAACACCCTATAATGTCGTAACTTTAAACAGAGTAACGGTATCGCCCAACGTGCGAACTTCAAAAAGCACGGATAGCGCTCGGCTGCTGGAAACAAACCAGAACGGTAACACATCACTGCGACGCAGCAAACAAAGCGAACGCCTGTGAAGCAACATGCACTTACTAACCTGAAGTCACTCTACAATGAATCTAACTTTGTCTTCGTCGTAGTGAGTAACAGGAATTGGGCGCGTTATAACATGCAGTGGCACTTCGTACACATTGGAGATGTTAGCAGAGTGCACGCTGGAAATGTTTCTACCACCTGAGCCACTGTTCGCGATGACAACATTTTGCACATTCCCCAGTCCAGCTGCCGTAACGAAGGAGTTAAAATCAAGACATAAAACGGTTTTTCCGAAGACATCAGCACCATCCGCCATCACGTCAGTTTCAGCCATTTTGAAGCCGAAGCGTCTAGGCAGAGCCGGGAACCGGTCTTTTTCTTTGTGTTTATTTCAGTCCGTCCCCCGCATAACTAGCTCCGGTCCTTCCCTAGAATTCCCTGTCCTTAGCAACATTTGTTTGTGTTGTTTCTCATTTAAATAAAAAATTTGAATACGATCGCAGTACAAAGCATATCAATTTATAAACACATTTTTATGTTTCTGTTTTTATGTGAATTGTTGGTAAGTTGCTATTATAGTCGGGTACAACTTAAGAAGGCAGCGGCATTTGCCCCTCAAAGACGGATGCACACGAGCCTCCGCCAATAGGCGCGCACTTCAGGTGACGTCATGAGCCGACCGGCCGGTGACCCTGCCGACGGAGAACATGCCTAACATGGCCGCCCTCGCTTCGAACTGTGCCGGGCCGCGTCAGCTGTGTGCGTCTCCCATCGTCAGAGTTGCATCGAATTTTTTGTGGGCGTCTGTCATGCGGGGAATATTATTGCAAGCTTACGATGCACAACTTGTGCCGCGTGCGTTTGTTCTAAGCCGTGAGGCGACGAAAAAAGGTTACAGCGAACATCGGTGACTGCGCTGCGCTGCGCTACGTCTGGAAACAGGATCCCGCAGCGGCACACCGCTGCAAACAAATATTGTGCGTGTTTGTTCTATGGTATTTAGTTTTGCTCCTAAGTGAAGTTACGACGAGGAGAATTTGTCAAAGTCTGGTACCTACTGTGAGCGGCGGGTGTGTTTGTGTACTGTGCCCCTGCGTTTCTCGTCGGACGTGGCGAAGTGATGGAGTAAAACCATTCTCAGGATAAATGAGAAAAGCGTGCGCGGATGAAACCAACCTACGTGTTCCTCAACCGAAAAGATTTGCGGAAGCAACCTCCAACGCAAAGATTTGTTGCATCCAGCTCAGCGCGCAAATGATCGATCGTTGGCAGCAGTATGATAAGATAGCCGAGCGTCTAGCAGGACGTCGTTCGAATGTTGTGAAGAACCGTCGATTGATCACTTTTAACCAGTGCTAACAATCAGTGACTAACACGCGCTGCTTGAGCGAATGTCATTGGATTATTAACGGTCAGGCGTGTGGGAGCAGTGTTTGTTTCCTTAATGTCAGCCTTAGTACTAATATAAAATTATGACCGATACACTGGTGCCTTTACAAGGGAGGTTGGCATCAATTCGCGTCTCTGTATTGATTACAATTATTCGCTCACTGCACGCGCCAGCTGTAGAATGCCTGCTGTGACACAATCGCACATCAGTTGTGCTGCCAGCGCTCGACTTGCTTTCCCGCAACACAGCTTTGCGCTGCTTTTCGATTGTTATGATATGTTGCTACTAAAAAATTCCTATGACAGTGAAGGCAACAGAGCCAAAATGTACAGTAAAAAAAAGTACGACAAAGTAGGCACAGCTGCTTGTGAACTGACTCCTAATACCTCTACTCTCGTCTGCATTAAATGTGTGTGCATTTTTTCTTGCGTGTTTGTTTATATTTGTTATTTTCCCCTTTTTTGCATTTTAGATCTTAGTTTTCGCGCTCACGTTTGTGTGCATGTGTGTGAATATGTGAGTGCTTCTGTGCGTGTATGTGTTTATTATTCCTATTTGTGTCCTTTTATTTTTGTGTTTGTTCTTGTAAACATGCTGCATCCACCTCTTCATTTACAATTTCATTAACTCGTCTCATTCAAAGCACCAAGTCCAGTGAATAGCAGGGCTGGCCTCTTCGGTGTCATTAAATCCTTACACTCTTGTCTACATTGCCTCCTCAGTCTGCCATCTTGCTGTGTTTTCTGCTAATATTCTGACCTAGCGTCTTGTGCTGTTGTCGCAACGTGATTAACCAACTTGCGCTAAAGAAACTTCTATCAGCTGTGACAACAGAAATATTGACAGATACAAAATGTTAAAAGCATCACGTGGCTAGCGCAATAACTTCGTCTCTTACCCCTGTTAATGTGTTTATGCATCAGTGCATACAGCACCTCGCCAGGAGTGCACATGAAAGGGTGCCATATTGTGCAACACCTTCTTGCGATGTTGTTGCATTCAGTCTTAATAAATAGATGGTTTCGCTGCCCGTTACATGTGGGGGTGCACATAACATTGTGCAGTGGATTATCATTTCCTGTCTTGACGCTTTCATCATTACAAATGCAGTTTTCTAGTGAATGGAGTCCAGCAAAGCAGTGCTGTGAGAGGTTTTGCAGCTTTCACCATTTATTTCCTCACCAATATCACTGTCTGAATCTGGCCGTCATATTGCCTACGGCTTGTAATGAAAAAAGTGACTCACTAAAATACGTTCAACATTGCTGAGCATTTTTCCGGTACGTAAATATGACAAAAAAATGCCGGCAAAGTTATTCACGATAATAATAGTGCTTGAATTCGCGTTAATGCCAGAGTCAGATAAATGAATTAAAAACTGGCTATGACAAGGCTGCGATTTTTAGTGCCGACTGCTAACAGAGCCATAAAGCGTGCTCTGACTACTGTTATTTCAACATGGGGCCCGTCAAACTCGACGATGGCTGCCTGAATGAACATTTTGGGCCTCAATAAGCTAATGATGTTTTATATTTATTCTCTTATTCTCATTACTTGTGTGAGCCAGATAACCAAATTAAACAATGCAACCACATGAATGGGCTTTGGCGTGCAAGCTGCCAACAGTGGCTGTCAGTTTCGTGTTGACTACTGGTGTCGCAGAAGCACTGGCTATGACATGACTGCGATTTCCAGAGCAGACTTCTAACAGAGCTGTAAAGCGTGCCTTGAATACTGTTATTTCAACATGGGGCCCGTCAAACTCGATGGTGGCTGCCTGAATGAGCATTTTGAGCCCGCCGAAGATAACGAGAGTTAACAGTTGTGTTTCAATTTAGATGTATCAGCATTTAAACATGTTTCTACGCCACTTCTTAAATCGAGCACAATGTGTGCAGGACGTTGCTTATCAGAATTGAGCTTCTATTGTAAAGAATACACAATAAATGGAACTGCTTATTTATTTCAGAGGTTACGGAATAGATGGTGTGTGTTGCGAACCAACCGGAAAAGTTTTGGTAATCCTAATAAAGGCTGTTCTTTCGTTAAAAGAAGCCGTTATGCTTCGTACAGTGGCTCAATGCCAGACAGCTCACAGTCGGAGTCGCTTTCTTCAGTGTCATCTTCACCCAGCTGGAGGATGATGGGTTGAATGTGCTCAATCCTAGACGTGTCAAGTCTGAACTTTGCCTCCTAGTCCATCACGTGCTGAATACTCTTCGCCCAGTCTTCCGCCGCTACGTGCTTGATTTTCTCCCTCAAGATGGCGTCGACCGTGGACAGCTTGAAGTCTCTGTTGTCCGCAGTGATGCCATTTTTAACCTTGGCCCACACAAGCTCAATGGGATTAAATTCGCAGTGGTACGGCGGGAGCCTGAGTACAATGCAACCGGCGCTTACAGCTGCATTGTCTACGATGTACCTCAGAAAACATGACTTAACAGATGCCACCAGCTCAAGCAGCTGCTTCTTTATCATCCTTTCAGCGTAGGTGATCTTCTTGCTTGTGAGCCACTCCTGTATCTTCTCTTTCTTCCAGGCCGTCGTTGGCAATTTCTCTTCTCGCCGGCTATGGTAAGGTGCATTGTCTAAAACAATGACGCTACCAGCTGGCAACTTCTGCAGAATGCCATTAAACCAGCCCTCAAAGCGATTGCCGTTCATTTCATCGTGGTAGTCGCCTATCTTTTGCCCTCGGAATACATCCAAGCAGCCGTCGACGAAGCCATCCTTGCTGCCGATGTGCGTGACGATCAGGCGCTGACCGTTCCCAGAAGGTTGATTTAGACCCGTCGTTAGGCCATTTGCTCGAGCGAACAGGCGTCTGCGCTTCTGCACCACGGTGTCTGTCCACACGATCGACCGAGTATGTCCCGCCGTCACTCATGTCTCGCCCAGGTAAAAGATCATTTCGGCCTTCAGCTCGGTAGCGCTCCACATCTCAGAGGTAGCGATTCCGCCAATCGGTGATGTCATCGCGGTCGATAAGCAGCGAGTTGCGGCTTCTCTTTTCGTGCTTGAAGCCGATCTCGTCAAGCAGGCGACACACAGTACACCGCCTTAGTGATTGGAGTTCCATACGCTCCGAGAACTCGTTAGTGATCTTCTAGACCATCGGTATCTCGTTGCGGAAAAAGAAATCGTGCACACATTACCTCAGCGCGCACAACGTGAAGCTGTCAAACTTCGCGCTGCGTCTTCTCTTCTCCGCATTGCGTGGGCGCTTTCGTGACGGCGTTGTCAGTTTGCCACCCGAAAAATGCGAAGCTTTAACTTCCTCCCTCACCCTGAACACAGACCTTTCGCTGACACCGAGCATGTCAGCGACAAACTTGCTCATCTCCTCTACGCTGCGTTCAGGCTCCCTGTTAGGCCAAAACGTGTAGCAGGGGAAGATCATGTTGCGCGAATCGCTGTTCAGGATGCGGCCGCTCTTGCTCTTGCCGAGGCACCTTGGTGGTGTGATCATCGATGCGACACAAGGCTCGTTCGGCAACAAAGGCTCGCGTTCCGATGACACCTCGCTGGGCTCCATGGCGGAAAAGAGGTACAGAATGCCGTGCGCGAACGTGCGTGAACTCACGAGATTGTAGGTTCGCAACCGCAAAAAAAAGAAACAAGTAGCAATTGAAAAATAAGCCTCACACATTAAAAAATAACCTTGTGAAAACACACAAAAAGTACATAAAAATCCTATGCTATTGAGCCAGACTGTTTTGTAATTACGCGCCCGGTGCCGTCGAATTCGCTCCGTAGCAGACGGCACACAGCGTTGCAGAAGGCACGGAGTTATTTTTCGCTCGCGATCTGCCATGTCCTGAAGCATTTGCATCATGATAGTTTTACTAAACCACTCACGAAGATACACAAATCTTATTTATACCGAGAAATACGCGTTTTAGAAGCAGTCTCAATTTTTTTGAGCGGGACTATTTCTTTATTCGCGGAGGCAATTGGCTGCTGCGCTTCGGTCATCTGGATGGGGCCTCTCCTGTCTTGTAAAGTTGTACCCGACTATAGTAACTTTGCACGCTTATCTCGAAAGTTCGCTATCAGCTTTAAATTGAGCACGGCCGACAGCTGCGGGCATTCTGTTCGACGACCGCTGAGCACGCTTGTCGCTTCGCTGCCGCCGAGTGATTCAGTCCATTTTGGGTGCAAGTCAGCCCAATAAACAGTTTTCTTTTAGAAGACCTTTTGTCCGTCTTCATCGCTGCTTCGACTGCCGTCACCAATACGTGACAATATTGCGAGTTGTGCTCGTGCAAACAGAGGCAGCTCTCTACCTATCCAAACCTAGGCTTTTCGCCTAACTAGCTAGATCTGAGAATCCCAGTGAGGTCCACTATTGCAAGGGAGCCCCCCAACACTATAATTCTTCGGAGTCCGACCTGATGCCGCCATAAAAGCATGGTTTTCTACCCCACTGACCTACACAGAACCCCTTTGATTTGTCAAGGTTAAGAGACACCCGAATTATCACAAAACTACTTACTCAGTTGCACGTGAAACCTCGAGCACAGTCTTTTTATCAGAACAGAAAATGGCAACGTCATCATCATAAGCCAAAATCTTAATTTCACATTGCGATAGAAGTCACGAAAAGTTGTGTTCTTGATGATACTACGACAAGGCTCAAGATATAAAGCAAATATCAAAGGCGGTGGCGGGCAGCCCTGTCAAACAGATGTTTTAAGTTGAATAGATATTGTAAAGTTTTTATTTATCGTTTATTTATTTATTTATTTATTTACTTATTTATTTATTTATTTATTTATTTATTTATTTCGTTTACCCTCATGGCAATAGGCATTATAGAGGGGAGTGGTTGCATAAATAATAAAAAGAAACAACATACAAAGCAGCAACGAAATTAGTAGTACAGAAATGATGGCTCTTAGTCATCTTGTAGCCTTGTAGTGGCCGCCTTATAACATAGTTCTATGCCTTTAAGCAAGACATCATCAATGTTGCACTCTCCAATACAGCAAACAAAAAATCTTGACGCACATTATCAAAAGCTTTTGCTAGATCACTCTCAATTAGAGCCACTTCACTGACCTCATCTGACACCGTCTCTAACATGGAGCGTGCAATTTCGATATTGTTTTGGGTACTACCTCCTTTGGTCCTGCACACTTGGTGCGGCCCTAATACATCTAATGCCACAAACTGCAGACGAGTAGAAAGAGCCTTCGCAAATACCTTATAATCCACATTGCATAAGGATATCGGGCGACACCGTTCAAGTGTCCGTGTGCTGTGCGATGTCAATGAACGTTAATGAAGCCCAGGTGGTCGAAATTTCCGGAGCCTTAAAAACGGCATTCCTCATAGCCCGAGTCGCTTTGGGAAGTTAAACAACCATAAACCATTAACGAAACTTTCAACAGCTTTGAGCCGATCTGCATCTCTGCTTTTCAGGATCCGTATGGTGCGACCAATGTAGAATGTGGGAAGCAAAAAAAAAGGCCCATGTCATAAGCTGTCATGTAACAAAGCCGGTGCTAAGCTAGGCATAAACGCTTTATAGAACTCATTACGTAGACTGTTCGGGCCGGGAAGCTTCTGATCCTGTAGAGAATAAATTGCCAAATTGACCTCATCTAAAGGAATACACCCCTCAATGGCTGCACGATGCTCATCTCCAAGACGAGGAAATGTTTCTTTTAAGTGACTGAAATCGGACCCACTGATCGACACGAAGGTTTGTTGGATCAAGCGTGCTACGCGCGCACCTAGTGAACGCGTTGTGCTCTGCATGACATATTGACGTGCGTTTGGGATGTGTATTAATGTTATAGTAATTAAAAATCAAGCCGAATATAAATATGCAAATTAGACGTCAGAAATTGCCCGGAATAAAAAGGTGGTTTCATGGTGCTTCATTGTACTGAAACAAACGGTGTGTATGTGCATGAGTAAAAATGAGGAAGAAAAACAGAAATGCAAGAGGAAAATGGAGGAGAAGGCCCTATCGCGTCTACTCTTAAGGCGAAGCTCAAGGCTCCTCCTAATTATTTTGTTAGACTTTTGTCGCTTATATGGTTTATATCCCTTTACCGATGCCGTTCTCGGTTTCAAGGTCATCGGGACTGCACTTATTGATCGTGGACTGCTCAAATAATCATTGAAGTCGCAAGCGGAGCGCCGAGAGCACGTGTGGGAAGCATGCAAAGACATCCCCAATTCAGTTGCGACATGTCTCTCCTACACCGCTTTCCTGCCGACCTAGAATTAAATTGCCAGTAGACGTCTTGCGTAAACGGGAAAGTCATCGTGCCAACTACGTACTCTCGGATATGTTCAACGAGATTTCGTAGATGGCAGGCGCACGGAAGAAAATCCGTTACTGGTATTGAACCTGGGATAAAAACGAAGGGCAAGTAATTTTTCTACTTTATCCCATCGCGCATTATTCAACAAGATCTTTTTCCCGTTACCGTGAAATTACCGAGACGATGGCGTAACAGCGATGATAAGTATTGCTCCGTTTTGTATTAAATTTGACCTGGTTATCAGTGGTATTATCCGGGTGCCGCACCAAGACTTTCACTCATTGTGGGTAGGTTCTCAAACGCAAACTCGGTTTGTACTTTGCAATAGGAATATGGTCACAATAGGGGCACTGCAAATATCTGGTCAATCCTTTACGTTATCCACCAGTTCTTTTCAGCGAATGTGTGCATGATCAGCCACCTGGGAAAAAAAGCAAATAAATAAGGAAAGACTACCCACGCACCATCTCGGCACTAGTGATCGTTCCCACTGTACACTCAAATGTTCGTAACCTGACTTCGGCACCATATCTTAGTGCCAGTTTCTCACCAATGTCCGTTAAATGGGAGATTTTCCGCGGCTGACGCTCAGCGCGATCATTGACTTCGATCAGGACCAGGTGCGAAAATGCCCGTCAGCGCATATTCAGTACCCCTAGATGGACGAGGCAAATCAGCAGCCTAATGTTACGGCATATCCCAGGAAGTAAAAGGCATGATTTATATGTTTACTTTTACCAGGACAGTACGGAAAACCTCACAAGCAAAGTTAAACGATAGTCATGTGATGTGACTTGCTTAACTTCAAATTCTTACATGCGATATGCAATTAGCTCGCTATTAAGTTTTGACGGGCAAAATCCGGAGATATACTCTACTACACGAAACAGGCTGCACTTCACGATGATCAGTGTTCGGCAGGTGTATTGCGGCGAGGCACACTCCTAGAAAAAAAGGTAGTAAAAACGTAATTACTGGCTGTTAGTATCGTTTTTGACTATTACTGCATTTGTACTACCTCGGCACCAACTCACCGGAAGCGGAGGTGGTTAATGCGGCTGCTACTCGTATGACACCACCCAGAACAAAAGTCGGGAAAACGCATACAATTGAGGCACATATGTCGGTGGTTGGAATCCCGGTCAGGAGCTAGCCTCCAACCTAAGAGAGGTATGCTATATACTACAACGAAAAATCGTATGACATTACCCGCACCGGTGTACAACAAATGGTTGCGTCACAATTTTGATACGAAAATAGCGAAAAATTCCTTCCACATGGACGTCAGCCAGTGGGGCGCTCCCATTCCGCGCTCTCCTGCTCGCATGTGTGGCGCCCGCCTACGCGTTAATAGTGGGCCGTCACTCTGCAGTCACTCTGCCCGTCTGCGCGCTGAAGTTTGTTCATTTCAGTTTCCGGTTCCGGCTCCCCCCCCCCCCCCCCCCCCGGATCCCGGCCCCCCCAGCGACTACGGAGGACGAGCCGTCCCTGCCCCTGCGCCAGGCCTGCTGCCTTGGTGTCCAGGGCTCGTTGCCCATGGCCCTCCGACCTCCTGCGATGCACCCCACGAAGGCGCATTGTTTCTACTCCGTGTCGGAGCCAGTTCCGGCAGACGACCTCATCGACGCCATCGAGGATGTTGTCGGTTTCGGGGGGCTGCAGTACCCGCAGCACGTCGGCGGAACGAATTTCCTTTGTGCCGGGAGCTCGATGGCTCAAGCGACGAAAATGGTGCCGGCGGGGAGCTTCCTCGTCCCTAGAAAAGAAGAGCCACTGGCGCAAATGCCCGCGCCAGTGATTTGTGTGACGATGTCCGCCTCCCGCCAACTGTCACGGACGACGCCCTGGCTGCAGCCCTGGGCGCCTACGGAAAGGTGCGCGCGGTGACGGAGCCCGTCTTCAAGAGCACGGGCTACGTCCGGAACGGCTGCCAGATGGTGAAGCTGGAGATGCAGCGGGCGCCGCCGAACTTCCTGACCGTCGCGGGCTACCGCGCCATGGTCGAGTATCGTGACATGAAGCGGGTGTGCTCGCAGTGCGGCGGAGAGGGCCACCTTTGCGCCAACTGCACTGCCACGCGGTGCGGCCGTTGCGGCGCCTACAGCCACGAGACGGAGTCATGCCAGGCGGCGTGAAAGCGCTGTGGGGGTCACCACGCGACCTCTGACTGCGTGTAGCCCCTCTCGTACGCCGCTGCAGCTGCCGCCGGTGCCAGCAGGGCGGCAGAGGAGACGACGACCGGCTGCATCGAGACTGCTGCCCAGAGGGACGAGACCGTAGCTGAACCCGCTGACGACCAGGCGGTTAAGGAGGCGACCGACAACTCGTCGGCCCAGTCCGAGGGGGAAGAGCGGTCCGAGGGCGCCTTTGACAACGAGGGGTCGGCCTCGCAGGACTCGGGTGCCTCACTGCTCGAGTCGCCCCAGGATGAGCCTCCCAGCCTGGAGCCGTCCATTTTCGACGCGCCAATGGCGGCACAGACCCAGGACATCGGGGCGGGCAGTGAGTCACCGACGACCTCATCCCAAAGTGATGCCCTGAACACACCAGTCAAGCGCAGCGACAGCGCGAGCGAGGCGTGCTCGCGTCGACGCACATCCCGGTCGCCCTGCACCCGTGCGCCGCGAAGAGGTTGCGAGCAGGCGTTCGGAAAGTCCTGGACGTAGACGAGCCCAAACGCCAGCGCTCGTTTTCGGACAGCGGCGCTACGTCGTCGATAGCTCCAGCACTGAAGAAAAAGGTGAAGACGGCGGAGGAGGAGAGCGCCCTCATGGACGTCTCCGAAACCGCCTAGGCATCACCATGGCGTCTTCACACAGGGCTTCAGGCTTTAACGGCCTCCCTCCCTATCCTCTGCTTGGCGGTGGCTTGGGCGCCTCCTTTTCGGCGCTCGCCCAGCGTCTCTATCTTATCGGCGCGCTAGCTTCGTTGGCGCATCTGGCGAACGGTGAACTGTGCGTGTTCTGCGGGGTGCATGTGCGCGTTTTACTGTGTTTGTGTTTGTACAGCCGCGTGACCCGCACCGGCGGAGAGCCGACAGCCGGAGCCCCAGCTCGGAGCTTCGCAGTCTCGCCGAGCACCACCTCAACGCTGGTGTGTGGACAAGCCTACAGACTTTGCCCGCCGAACATTTCCGTGAGTCCGTTTTCCCGTGTTCTTTGGTTTTTTGGTTTTTATTGTACGTTTCTTTTCCTTTATTATTATCATTATGGCATCTCTTCGGTTTGTTTTCTTTAATGCGCAAGGGTTTCGCCATGCCGACAGTTGCGTTCCTTTTACCCCTTTCTCTTCTTTGATGTCAGCCTGAAGGGGAAAGGTAGAAGTTGTAGTTGGATGCCGACGTCTTGAGGTTCTAAACTTGCTCAGTCACATTACTCGAGGAACTTCAGGAAGTAAATTGTTTAATCACATATAAAATAGTTAAGACAGAACGGAAGGTACAACGAGAACAACTATGTACATAGTGAGTCATCCGCAGAGTGACCAGACGAAATCAACCACCGGTCCCACCAAAACGTCTTCTTTTAATCCTTAAGTCCCCGCCCTCAGTGCGGACACCAACCAATTAGGTCAAAACACAAGCACTCATCCAATCAAGGACCGGGGAAAGGAAAACACATCCAATAAAACACATGTGAAAGGAAAACACATTGAAAAAGAGACAGAGGAGAGTAAAACACGCCCAATCAAGGATTGGGGAGAGGGGAAAGGCCATTGTCACGGATACTAACAGTAAAGCGAGGACAACACAGGTTGTCGAATGCCGTCTCCGAGGGGCCACTTAACGCGCCACAGCTCCTCAGTTCTTCTTGACGCCCCCACGTGCACAGAAAGTTCCTGGCAGTCATATGGAGCTGAGAAGCGCTCACAGTGAGCATGAGGAATGCGTCCCCAAAATTGTTTCCTAGACACACAACGAACGACCGCCGCCCGGGTCATGGCCTTGGGCAGCGTCGCCGCGGTAGGGACGAAAGCCGTCGCGCGTCTTCGTTGCTGCTTCTCGGAGCGGGGCTGCGAACAATGGGGCCCGGCCAAGCTGGGTCGCCTGCGCACCCCGAACTCCCCTCCGTCGCCGTACGCTTGACTCATTAGTTCCATGTAGAGTCAAAAAGGAAATCAATCACAGCGTATGCACTCTTGTCCACACACAGGCGGCGTTCTCTACGTGATTTTTTGGGACTCCGGATGTGCACAAGCCAGTCGCGCACGACACCGACAAACAACGGGAGGTGCTCAACCTTGCCCGTTCGCATCCAGTAGATGTTTTATTTTCCCAAGAGTGCAATTTTCAAACCGTTTCCAATGTTATTGATTTTCGCTCACGTTTTAATGTAGATGCCTTTTTTTTCTTTAGCGGATTCACGGTGTTGTGTCGTTGGCGTGGTCTTTCTATTCCCAGCATTTAGGGCAAGTGCTCACCGCACATTTGGCATTGATGGGCGCGTGATTGCGATGGATGTTTATCTAGATGGCAGGAGGACTAGTTGGCTTTGCTCACCCCATTGCGGCACTGCTTTCCTATACCGTAATTCCAGCGAAAATAAAAAGCTACGACTCTACTGACCTCCTGAAAGTATGAATGAAAAAATTCGACACTTTGCTGGCAACAGGCTTTGATTTGACGGTGGAACTTCGCAGAAATAATTTTTGCGCTGCAGCCAGTTCTTTAAAACCTCACTGAGCTGAAATCAGACTTTGTTCCGGAAAGCAGCGCTTAGAAGTTGGGAATTCAACGACCTTAACTGTATAATTTCTACATGTTTTAATATACGCTCTGATATTCAGAGAGCGGGGGCTCATAACGAAAATGCTGACTGCGGTACCACGGTTCTCATTGAATCGGCGGCCACACGCACGGCCCGACCAGTGACTCTTTGTTCGCACACTATACACGGTGTTTAACGTAAAACGTTACACAACTTTTAAAACTAGGCTTTTTGAGTTAGAAGACCACTTTTTCGGCATCGCATTGTCAGTGGTGTAGTATACTGCCACGAAGGAGAAGGAGCGCGGCTCGCCGTCTTTCGTGTTCGCCTCGTGTACCTCCAGACTGCAGAAACTACGCATTCATCGGGAACCTTCTCCCTAAAAACTAGCGCTTTAGAACGGGAATCCGTAACGGGCCGCACAGACAAAAATATTAGCTGGGAGTACGGCTCGGGCCACCACCCGCGCCCTCAGACAGTGCATCTTGCCCTCCCTCACGCGCACCTCATCATGTCTTTCCTCCCTCGCCCTCGCCTCACCATGTCTTTCCTCCCTCACCCTCGTCCTCACAGATTTTCTTGCGTCCATCCTCTCTCACCCTCACCTCACAGAGTGTAATCCTCATGAGGTGATAGTGAGGTCGTCCTCAAGAGGGCTCGCCCTCGTGAGGAGGCCCATCTCTGGTTAAGAGTAGTCATTTTGGAAATGAAGAATAAAACGAGCTGTTGTGATGTTTAGGAAATACAAAGTGCGCCGCGAATGACGCCAGACCACCCCACGTTTTTCGTAGGGCCGGACCAGAGCAGGCGCAAGGGCTCCTTGTCCGTCCAGTCGAAATGTCCGAGTGCGTATCGACGCATGTGGACGCTTTAAGCTCGAACTCAAAGCTGCCATCTCATCATCCGAAGACAGGGTACTAGAAGTGCTGGCGCTAATCCTCGATGGCGAAGAGGACGGCGACTATTCCGCGTCAGGAGATTGCCTTGGCTCTTGCCCAGGCGAAATATCTGTGCCGACACTAAACCTCGATGACGAAGGAGATGCCGACAGCGGCCTCGGCTCCTGCCCTGACACGATGACAGTCTCGTCAATGACGAGGTTGACTGAAGATGAGGACGACAAGCTGCTACCGTGACCATCGGCCTCAGATGTGTTGGCGCTGTTGGTCAAAGCCGCAACGTTGGGTGCGGGCTGCCGCGCGGACTTCGAGAGCGGCTTGTCCTCACCATCAGAGACTTGCAGGGGCACAATGTTCTGGGCCTCTGTAGCGGCAGTTACACTTGGAGAGACTGAGGCTGACAGAGCAGGCACATTTACTGTCGGCTCGCTTTGTGCATTAGTGGACTCATCATCCCCAGGCACCGGTTCTTCATCACAGACACTCTGAGACGGAGTGGAACCACCCGTAACAGTGTCAGTGTCCGAAACACCGGGCTCCTTGATGGCTTCAACGGCTGCGTGTGTGGCCGGCGGATGTGCAGGTCGAGCCGCAGCCTCAGAGTACGAGGGCTTGATCGCGCATGCCACGGTAGGGTGTGGATCACCACAACGTCGACACGGCAGCACATAACCTTGGCCTCGGTGCCCAAAGACGCCGTAGCGGGCACAGAACAGATCGTGCACTGTGCTCTGAAGTGTGGAGTCAACCCACAAGGCCGACAAACTAGCTGCATGCGTTTGTAATCACATGTCACGTGGTGGCAAGCGACCTTGATGTAGTTAGGCACGGCTGGCTCCGGCTTCATTTCGATTCGGACGCACCACGTCCCGGTGATGACAGTGGGTCACAACCCCATGATGCCGCGACTTATGTGCAGCACCTTGCCATAAGGGGAAAGAGCCTTTGCAAGGGCATCACTTGGTACGCGGGCGGGCAGAAAAATAGCAGTCACCTCAATCACCTGAGAGCTCAGGGGACGACGGCGACGTATTATTTGCCGATGATGAGGCAGGACGCATCAAAGATATCAGCCATCGGGGCCTCACTCATCACGGTTACTTGGTAAGTGCGTCCACCGAAGTGCTGGGCACAGTAAACTACTTCCAATGCAACTACGGAGGCTGTCGCATCGACGACATTCTCCGGACTAGCCCCCTCAGTGACGACGACGTAAAATGCAAGAGCGTTTTTGTAGGTGGCTGGCTCAGCATATTGAGGCGCCCCCCATCCGAAGGACACCCGAACAAGAGAGCACGACCGGGCGTCGCACAGCGGCCACCGACGCAAGCCGGCGCCCGGAACACACACAGGAGCAAAGTCCAGGAAAATCCACCACCGCGCACCACGGCGGGTTGATCCTGAGCCTCAAAGACGGACCAAGCGTACACCGCTGTTGCCCTACAGTGTGCTGCCCTACTGAGCATATATGTGTTACGGGTTCCTGAGCATCCGAAGGGACATCCCCGCAAGGGATTGCTGGTGAACAGTGCATCACCACGGACCCGAGCATCCTCGCCTAGCCGTGAGGGGCATCGCCGTGTCCGGGGAAAAAGGGATCCTGGTGGTTGAGCTGATGCCGAGCGTTTGGACCCTTAAGGCCCCTCGGCGGAGGCAACACAAAACTTTGGCCCCAGCTTCCTGTAGACAGCAACTCCGGCCTGACCCGACCGGGGGGAATCGGCCGTCGCCTTTTCAAACCCTCCCCTCTATCTTTCACTTTCCTTTCTCTCTCTCACAATTCTTCTATATCCTACTCACTTGGTTTTATTTTTCCTGGCGGCGAGGGTTAACGTTGTGTGACCAACCACTCTTAGTTGCGTCATATTTGGTTATAGTTGAGGTGTATAGCTGGCGTGGGCAGGACTTGCTTTCAAATTCCTGTCCGGTCCCCTTGTTGGACTCCGTGGTGGATGGCAGGCACCATGACCGAAAAACTAAATTTTTTTATGGCTACCCCCTTTTCCAAACCTGATCGCTCTCTAAACAGAGGGCGGAATGAAGCAGATGATTTTTTGTCAAAATGAGTAACATTTTCAAAGTTCCACGTAATCCGCACTGAAAGTGACGGAAAACAAGCAGGAGTAATATCCCCATTCCTTGTGATACCTTGGGCCCTGGCTACAAGGTCTGAAAAATGGCCAGCAGCGACTTCTTGAACTGCGCGAGAGCATCCAGTGTTCCAAACTCTCAAACATTGCGTCTATAATCGATATCTCTGTCTCTGTAACCCCCACCGATCTCTAAACACAGTCAGAGGTGTATTCTCTGAATCTGACTTTATCCTTCTCACAGAAGCCAAAATGCTTCAAGTGCTCACCGACCAGAAGGTAATCGACGTTCACCGAATCAAATTCCTTAGGAATAACAAATAATTGGTTAACAAACACATGGTCCTCACATTTGACACCAGTTATTTGCCCGAAAAAATCGAAGTTGGATACTTGAAAATCAACGTCAGACATTATATACCCAATACCCGCCGATGTTTCAACTGTCAAAAGTTTGGCCACGGCTCACAAAGTTGCCGCGGCCACAAAACCTGCGCGAAATGCGCTTCTAAAGACCACCATTCTGAGAAAAGTGACGCAGCACTGCGCTGGCCAAACTGTGAAGGACACCATGCTGCGTACTCGAGGGCGTGTCCGTCCTGAAAAAAAGAAAAAGAAATAAATACCATAAAGACAACGGAAAACATTTCATTCAAAGAAACAAGGAGACGTTTTGCGCTTACCAACCCATTCACTTTCACAGCAAAACCCAACTTCGCTGATGTGGTAGACGGGGGCGTAGCACCACACAGCAGTCCGGCACCTGCCGAGGCCGCTTCCACAGAGCCGATGGCAGGGCCTTCCATGCCCCAGGCAGGGACAGCGAAGGCCGCTCTGCCACCATCAAAGCAGGGAGCGCCTGTCCATGGGTCTGCATCCCGCAGGACCTCCCCTGTCGGGAGAGGCCTGAATCTAACACAACCGCGGCCCCTCCGCGGTCCCCCAGCACCTCTGTTGGGGTGATGGATACAACACCCACTCCGCCTCCATTAGAGCGGCGGAAAAGCTCTCTTGAGCGGGAAAAAGACAGGCCCCTAATAACGGGCCCGCCACATAAGTATACTTCGTCTCACAAGATGTTTGCAGCACTACGGAAGGTAGAGCTCTCTCGTCCAATCAGGGCTGCAGAAACGCAGAAAATAGTCCCTCGAATATTTGAGGAGTGTATGACTATTAATCAAAACCATAAGCATTGCAACTAAAAACATGATTTGGACAGGTATATTTAAATGGTAGGGAGTGTTTCAATCACTGGTGAAATTACCAGACAAAGCCCGTACGGACACAGCTCTGCGGAGGCCTGCTGCGAGGTAGTGATGCGTCGCCACTTTTCAACATGGCGTCGGACGAGTCTGTTGTGTCTCCTGTGTGCTCTACACCGACAGTGCGCTGTTTCCCCAAGCAGGCGAAGCAGGTGGCTTTTAATGTTCTTGAAGCGCTTCGCGTCGAGTGCGGGGGCAGTTGGAGTACAAATGCGCTCATCAAGAGGACGGCAAAACTCACGCAGGTGAGCGAGCGAACGCTTAACAAGTGGACAACGGAAACATTGAACGCGGGCCGAGTGTTGTCACCGAAGAAGCGTGCTGGCGGATGAGGCCGCCAGCGGACGAAGAAGCTGGACGATTTTGACCTGAGCGTGTTGCGAAGGGTGGTACACACCTTTTTCCAGAGAGGGGAAATTCCAACTATCGCGAAGGTGGTTGCGCATTTCGAAGACGACGAAACGCTACCGACCGTGTCCGCAGCGACAATGCATAGGATGTTGAAGAAACTTGGCTTCCGATATAAGAAGCGCTCTCGGAATGCGATGTTAATCGAAGCGACGCACATTGTGCAGTGTCGCCGCCGGTACCTGCGCCAGATAGCGGAGCTGCGACGCCAGGGTAGGCCTATTTTCTTCACCGACGAAACGTGGGTTAACGCCGGCCACACGCGAAGTCGAGTGTGGAATGACTGCACCATCCAATCTGCACACCAAGCGCATCGATCCGGACTGTCGACTGGTCTACAAAACCCCAGTGGCAAAGGTGGCAGGCTTATTGTGACGCATTGCGGTAGTGAGCAAGGTTTTGTCGAAGGCGCAGCGGAAGTTTTCCGAGCGAAGAAAAACTCGGGCGATTACCACAAAGAAATGAACGGGGAACACTACGAAAACTGGTTCTCCAGGAGACTTCTCCCACTACTACCACCCAGCAGCGTTATAGTGATGGACAACGCGCCATATCATTCTGTGAAGCAGGATAAAGTGCCGCGGATGAGTAGCCTCAAAAAGGACATACAGGCTTGGCTGTCCGGAAAAGGTGTCGCGTGGAGCAGCGGCATGGTGAAGGCCGAGCTCATGCAGCTTGTCAGCAATGTGAACACAGGTGGGGAGCAATACCATGTCGACTGCATTGCTAAAGCGGCTGGCCATCTCGTTGTGCGCCTGCCACCGTACCACTGCCAACTGGACCCGATAGAGCTTGTCTGGAGCGACGTCAAGGGTTTCGTGGCCAGCCAAAACAAGACGTTTAAGCTCCAAGACGTCGAGCCTCTGGTTTGGCAAGGCATCACGCAAGTGACTGTTGAGAAATGGAAGAATTACGTGCAGCATATTATCAGTGAGGAAGATGTGATGAGAAAACTGGACCACATCATCGACGATGTTGTTGACCAGGGACCGGCCATTGCTGTCAACCTGGAGGACGACACAACCAGCAGTGCTGAATACAGTTGTTATGAGGACGATGAGATGATCGAACCCGTTTAACGTGCGTTGCCTCTCGCGCAGCACATGGGCTTGTTTTGCATTTCGCCACCATCGACACTCGGCTGCCTCGGCACGCTGGAGTAAATAAATTTATATGCACATGACACGATTACTGAAATTTACTGCGACGCGACAACAGAGGAACTGATGAGAACAGTACCCTGGTTGTCTCACATATATCGGTGGACACCCGAACCGCGCAGTAAAGGAAGGGATAAAGGAGGGAGGGAAAGAAGAAAGACAATATCTCGGTGGACACCCGAACCGCATCGTAAAGGAAGAGATAAAGGAGGGAAAGAAGCGAGAGAAAACTGAAAATTGAAAGTTGGATTTTGAGGAAAGGCGCGGCGCTGCGCGGTGGAACACCTGTGGCTCGGTGCTACTATAAATAGAGGTAGAAAGAAGCCACCTGGACATCAGGTGGATCGAGCCACAGGCGCGTAGGAACACACTAATGTAGTGCGCGCCATCCTGATTGGACGAGAGAGCTGTACCTTTCGTAGTGCTGCAAACATCTTGTGAGACGGAGTATAGATCTCCCTTCGTTTCCTTTCAAAAACAGAAACATGGCTTTTTTTAATTCAGGGGAATGTCAGATGGCTTACGCGGAATTACAGTGACATAACACATATTTTAGGGTCATTGTTACCCATAGGTTTATATCTTCAGGAGACAAATCTTGGTCCACAACATGTACATTTCTTAAAACATCATAAAACTTTTAGACGCGATCGATAGCAGGCAAATCGACTCTTGGGATGCGTCGCGATTGAGCGGCGTCCCTGCTCAAAAAATCAAGCTCAAAGCGAAACTTGAGGCGGTTGCATGCAGTCAGCATCGTCAGCTACAAAACACTGAAAATTTGTTCCTGTTGCATTTGGGTTGCAAGCCCCAAGGGTAGCGTTGGCCTGGCGGCCTGGGGCAAAGCTGGAAACATCCGAAGGTCCCGGCAAAGGATGAGTCGACTGGCAACAGAACAACTTGTTTATTCTGGCATCTCAAAAGAGCAGCCGGTCAGGGCGACCACGTTACTCGAAGGAAGGAATCGAAGTCTCTCCTTGGCGTCCGGGGCAGCTCGCTTTATACCCACGGAGTCGAGGGCAAGAAGGAACGGCTTGGGAAGAGGCGTCCGATACGGCGACGCTTGAACATGTCCAGACGTGACGGGCGCGTCCGCCAGGCCGGCGCCGGTCAGACCTCCTCGCCTCCCAGTTGGGGAGCTCCTCTCCCCGGCTGCCGCGCTTTGACAAGCGTGGACAGCAGCATGCACACACACACACACGCACGCACGACGACACGTGGCACTGAAACCTGTCTGGACGCGCTTGGCGGGAGGCGTTGCGGCCGCGATGAACGAAGCCGCGGCGTCCGTTGCATCCGCGCCGGCTATACCGCGCGTCGTAGGCGAGACGTAACATTCCGTATACATTCCTCCAAACTTTACATTAAGAGTCCATGCCATACAAGAACTGATAGATGAACTTCCATAGCCATATCTGGTAGTTGGGGATTTTAATGCGCACTCCCCTTTTTTTGGGGAAGCGAGCGCTGCGACATAAAAACGCAGTCGCCGCAGACGGGCTCGAACCCGGGAACTCCGGATCAGTACCCGAGCGCTCTAACCATTGGGCGCTCAGCTACTTATCAGGAGTTCCCGGGTTCGAACTCGACCGCGGCGGCTGCGTTTTTACGGAGGAAAAACGCTTAGGCGCCCGTGTACGATGTTAGCGCACGTTAAATATCCCCAGGTGGTCGAAATTATTCCGGAGCCCTCCACTACGGCACCTCTCTTTTCCTTTCTTCTTTCACTCTCTCCTTTATCCCTTAACTTACGGGGCGGTTCAGGTGTCCAACGATATATGAGACATATACTGCGCCATTTCCTTTGCCCAAAAACTAATTATTATTATTATATTATTATTATTATTGTTATTATTATTATTATTGTTATTATTATTATTATTATTATTATTATTATTATTATTATTATTATTATTATTATTATTATTATTATTATTATTATTATTATTAATATTATTATTATTATTATTATTATTATTATTATTATTATTATTATTATTATTATTATTATTATTATTATTATTATTATTATTACATGCCAGCACGTTCACAACGCAACAGCGCGGCCAATAAAAATATCTCTTTTTTTGTAGGGAAGGAAACACGCAATAATTCCCTCACTAGCTCTGCACACCACACTTTTTTTAGCAAGTAAAAACTCAAATGAAAATTGGTTTTTGGGGAAAGGAAATGCCGCAATATCTGTCTTAAATATCGGCGGACACCTGAGCCGAGCCGTAATGGAAGGAATAAAAGAGGGAGTGAAAGAAGAAAGGATGAAAGAGGCGCCGCAGTGGAGGGCCACGAATAATTTCGACCTCCTGGGGATCGCTAACTTGCACTGATATCGCACAGAACACGAGCCCTCCTCTGCGGCACTTCTTCCTCTCTTTTTCTTTCACTATCACATTCCTCCCTTCTCTCACGGCGGAGTTGATGCGACCACCGAGAAATGAGCAAATGAAAGGCACAATTCCTTATTTCTCGGTGGACACATCATAGCCGCCTTGAGGGAAGAGAGGAAGGTGGGAGTGGGAGAAGATTGAGAGAACTGCAGTAGTGGAGGACCCAGGAATAATTTCAACATCGCACAGTACCCGGGCGCCTCTTGCTTTCCTCGTTCATTCAAAAGCAGCCACCGCAGCTGCATTAGAATCCGGATCCTTCGGCTCAACAGCCGAGTGGTCCAACGACGAGCCACGGCGCCGATTATCGGTGAAGAGCACAGCCTCACCACGAAGGAAAATTGCCTCTGTGTAAAGGAAAGACTCAGCCACTGTCTCATTTCCAGATGGACACCTGAACCGCACCTTGAGCGAAAGAATGAAAGCAAGGATGAAGCAAGGAGTGCAAGACGGAAGGCGTCGCGGAGGAGGGCTCCGATTGATTTCGTTCATCAGGGGTCCTTCAAAGGAAACCGAGGACACCTTCATGCAATTATTGTTCTCAGTAAAAATTTATTCACTTGCTCTTTGCTGCTATGTTGACGTTTGTAAGAAAGAAAAAAAGACTCATGCTAGAGGAAAACAAAATAAATAGTTTTCCCGCCAATGAAAGCAAAGTGGAAGCCTGCAGCGAGGATGACCATTTGCTGCCGTTTTGAAGTAAATTGCATTGTAGGATAATAGCCCGTGGGACCTGCGCAAAAATTCGGTGTCTATTCTTGCAGGTTACTTATAATTAGGCGGTAGTGGAAGCGCCTGTATTATGTCTTTTGGTCTTTCTGGCATATAAAAGCTCCGGTTTCCGTTGGTGTCGTCTCTTTTTCGTTCGATTGCCATGGTCTTTCGATGCAGCCTAACTTCAGTTTCTCCGCGGTGTCCGTTTAATACCGTGAAAGAAAAGTTAAAAGGAGAAGATCAGATAGGCGACGAATGTGGGGGAGAATGAAGGAACGGAGAGCCTCCGTAGTGGAGGGGGACTTTTGAATTTCACATCGATCGAAACGCGGCCGCCGCAGCGGGATTGCACGCTGCGTCTTGGGCTTGAGCAGGCGTGCATTTTAACCAGTGATCCACCTCGATGGGTTAAAAATTTGCTGGTAGTTTAGCTCTGGTTAACCCTGGTTGAAAGCGGACAGCTGCATCTCTCTGGCTAGGTTTGTGCTCGAGCAACTGGTGGTTTCCATAGATAGCCTTATATACTGCCACGCACATAATAGTAGGCATCTTTTTCGTTTGTTAAACATCTTTCTTTCTTCGAAACGACAATAAAGGCGCCCACACAAGACAGTATATAATTATCTAGCTTCGGTGATATTCACAACTGTATTATTGCTCGTTGTATGCGCAGATATGGAACCAAATTCGGTTCCATGTGACGCTCAAACCCTGCCGATATTGAAGCGAAGAGCTTTACTACGCCTGCTTTTCGAGCCGTCAGGCTCCCTCTCCTTAAACAACATATTCAGAGAGATTACAGCATTTGCGCCTTGAAAGGCAGACACTCACGAGGCCCGCTAAGGGTCTTGTAAATCATAAGAATGTCACCTTCGAGGGCTACAAACTATGTCGTTTAATAATCCAGCTACGCTTCACGCCATTGAGCCCGAGTCCTTTTCGGCACAGTGCAAATATTGCGGCCAGAAGGCAAAATTATACCACATGGTACGGGCTTGTCAGGAAAATAACAGTATTGACATAATAAATTAGCCAACGTGGGAGGGCTGGGAGGCGGCGATGGCCGGCTCCGAGGAACCTCGAGGAACAACGAGCCCTCGTCGCCAGAGCACGGGCAGCGGCTTTTACCAACGGTGTCCTAGACTACGGACCCGATCAGCCTTCCCTTAATCTAAATCAGTGTGGCTTTGGCTAAACGTTTTCATCGTCATCATAAGAGGCAGATGGTGAGATCATTAATATGTGGATGGTCGCATCGTTTGTGATGACTCGCTGCGACATCATCCGCACCTTCGCTTACAGTAGCGACTGGCTTTGTGGTCGCCGTCAGAAGAACCCTTTGCCTGTCAGTCAGTCTCTGATAGTCACTCTGCCGCAACATTTGCCGATAGCGAACACGAGTTGTTGAGTTCAAATAAATCCATGTTATCAGGCAACTATTTTCTGCAGTAATCAGTGGCAGAGAACTGCATATTTCGATAGAACGGCAGCAGCCAGAGCCACCCGTAAAAACTGTCAAAGGTAGTCTCGAGCGACAGTCTGAATAACTTCTTGAATTCCAAGTTTGCTGCCTCTCTCAAGTATCCGTTGACTCGGTGATGGTCATCCTGCGCCACAATGCAACGCGACGGAAAGGAACGTGTCAAATTTTTCATCACCTTTGGAATTAACGCCCCGCCGCGGTTGCTCAGTGGTTAGGGCGCTCGACTACTGATCCGGAGCTCCCGGGTTCGAACCCGACCGCGGCGGCTGCGTTTTTATGGAGGAAAAACGCTAAGGCGCCCGTGTGCTGTGCGATGTCAGTGCACGTTAAAGATCCCCAGGTGGTCCAAATTATGCCGGAGCCCTCCACTACGGCACCTATTCTTCCTTTCTTCTTTCACTCCCTCCTTTATTCCTTCCCTTACGGCGCGGTTCAGGTGTCCAAAGATATATGAGACAGATACTGCGCCATTTCCTTTCCCAAAAAACCAATTATTATTATTATTTGGAATTAACAAATTTAATGGCCACTCCACGAGTAAATGCTCGTCCCGTCTCAAAGGAGACGCTTCTCATTCTCTTCCTTTCTTTCTTTTTTTCCTTTCTTTCTTTCTCTCCCTTTATTTTCTTCTTTCCCTTTCTTTCCTTCTTCCTTCCTTTCTTTCTTCCTTTCTTTATTTCTCCTTTCTTTCTTCCCTTGTTTCTTCCTTTCTTTACTTCTTTCTTTCTCTCTTGCTTTCTTCCTTCCTACCTTTCTTTCTTTCTTCCTTTCTTTCTTTCTGTCTTTCCTTGTTTCTTTCTTCCATCCATGCATCCATCCATTGTTTTGGTGAGGTCGAGTCCTAAAAAACTTGCCGGGGTATTTCCACGCAGCCGTTTTCCAGGCAGCTGCGTTTGCACCGTCTTGTAGCGGAGGGTCCACGGATGTTTAGCAATCGCTTTTACACGGACTTTGTACAGGATAGTGAAAGTGCGACGCTGCAGCGGCGAAGGCTTGTGGATCGTGATACACAACGGGCGTATATATATTTTGTGGACTGCCCGGAGCCTCGCCTTGTTCTTTGCTTTCCCGCGGTGCACCCTCCAACGGCTCCGTCTCAGAAGTGGCGCGCCACGTGACTTTCCCTGGTTAGTTACCTTAATTAACAAGGGAGGGCGCCACAGACAGCGTGATTGCGGCGCGCGCGGCAGAGCGCACTCTCTTCGGCTGGGACCGTCAGCGCGAGCAAACGAGTCACTCGCGGCTCCGCTGTTTTCCAGCGGAGCGAGGAAGTGGCGGGAAGAACTCTGCTGCTCCCGTACAGGGACTCCGGAACTTTTTTTTTGTGTGTGAGTGTTGGGGGGGGGGGGGTGGCAAGGCTTTGAGCCTACTTTGTTATTTACTTAATGCTTGTACATAATAAATTTCATACATTTTTACTTTTTATTTTAAAATGTTCAAAGCTTGATGAAAACCGTCACGTTGTGGTGACGACACTCCAGCAGCCAGGAAGACAAAGAAAAGGCTTCCAAAAGACACTTTTTAAGGGGCGGACTATTTCGCACTAAGAACTGAATGACTCGAAGGCGGCAACAGTCACAAGCGCGCGGGGCGGTCGTCGAACTGAATGCCTGCAGTTCTTTGCCGCGCTCAATTTAAAGCTGGCAAGGAACCTTCTATGTAAAGAACCAAAAGCAACTGCAATAATCTGGAAAAATGTGGAAGCATGTGCATGTGTTCGAGATCTATGGAGATAAGTCTGGTCGCATCCCGCATTACAAAACAAAATGATAAAGCCGTGTGCCGGCGGTATTGAGTGCGAACGAACAAACGGGGCAAAGAACCGCGGCAATATAAAACGAATTGAAATAGGAATTGCTTCGATATGGGAAGCTTTACGCACCAGGAGTGATCAATTGCACTAAAAATTTCATGCATACTTTTTTAAATTCTGCTAATCATGATCATGTACACGGGTCAGACAGTCGACTTCTGTTGGGACATGACTGGTTTAGGTCATATATGACATGCTTTACAACTGGATACGAAGCCAAGTAGCTCAGCTCCACTGTGCTTTGCATTAAGAGAGTCCTAGAACTGAAGTGTTTCAGTTGTCAGAAATCTGATCCAAAGCAGTTGGCGACGGGGACGGGGGGGGGGGGGAAGGGGGGCGCTGCCCTTTCTGGAAGAACGTTGGGGGGGGGGGGGGATGTCCCCCTGTTCCGCGGTCTGTCCTCCCGTATTTCGTTCCTTCCGGCTTCGGAGTATCCCTTGTGCTAGCATGGGCGAACATTCACTCGTAACCTTGCTGAGTCGGACTACCTGGATTCCTTGGCGTATTTTGTTGCTAGCTGGCGTTATTGTTTCTGTAGCAATAAATGCCTGTTTATGTCAGCCACTGTGTCGTTGCTTTCTCCAGTCAGAGCAAGGCACGTCGAGGTCGGCGTGCGCTCGGTAGCTTATGCGATCACGGCGTAGGGTCGGGGCGGCTTTGAACTTAGTCAGCCGCGATTGAATGGGGGAAACGTATTTATCTTCCCTAAGTAAATCCCCACAATCTAAGCCTGGAGTCCGTGAAGTGTGCCGCGAAAGCGATCAAACGAAGACCTCAAGCGCAAGAAGGCCTACTATGCACGTGAGCAAGAGACGCCAAAAAAGGTCTGTGAGACCCACAGCTGGGCAGTCGTCTGTGAGACGCCAAAACGGGCCTGCCGGTCGCCCAACCGGGTAGTGGCTTGTGAAGCTCTTAGACGGGCCCTCCAGACCTCTCGGCTGCTAACGTCAATCAGCTTTCACTGATTACTGCGCTAAGCCCGTGAGCTTACCTCTACCTGACTCTACAATTTTTTTATTTTCCCCTATTTAAAACGAAAAGGTATCAGTTATCAAATTGACTTATTCATATATGCCGTTGGAAGGCGAAACGCCGTACGCAACCGCTGCCTCTCACTGGGAGGCCTTTTGCACACATACACCCCGCCTTGCATGCGAAATTACGTGCGTCGATTCTGCTGAAAATTTGGACACGAATTTCTCGAAACAGGCGGGCTACGAGAATTATGCTAAATGGAATAGCCTTCGAATACGAACGTATCTAAGTTTGTAACATAGCAAAGCACGCTTACTGCGCGGAGTAAAATGTTTTTTTAATTTATTGTAGTTAGGAGGCTCACGGTTACAATTAGCAGTTCGCTTTATGCCTACCCGGTCACACAAACTGCGAGTAAAGACGGCCTTTGTGTACTGCTCATCGCTTTTTGTTGTTTTTGTTTTAAGCATCCTGTAAGCGTAATTCCGAACATCTTGTAATACCTGAGCATCGCACGGTATCCTCAGTCGATTATGCGTCAGTGGGCTGCGTATTTCATTTGAAACGTGTACAGTGAGAAGTGCGATGTACACCTCCGCTGTCTACATCTGTGCAGGCCTAAGACAGACAATTATGGGGGCTGGCACTTATCATAAACCTGAATCCGAATTCCCTGCAGAAGACGTTCCATTCCGCCTGGAGCTTGGCAAAAGTAAAGGAAGCTTTCCAGGTAGTGACATAAAAGGTAGGCCGCTTTCGTGAGGATTGGCTTGCAGTCCGTTTTGGCGCAGTGTGAAAAAAAAACTGAACACCGTCAAATTACGTATACATTATATGTGCGGGCGTCTTGCATTCTGAATTTGGGTTGCCATTAAGATCGTCCTAAAAGCGCGCAGCGCTCCGCTAGAGACAAGGGCGTAATAGGCAAGTTGACGGCCGAGGGCCAGGGTACGCGTACTGCGCAGCAATGCTGAATGAATGGTTTATATATGAAGTCTCCAATACCATATCTCATTTCGAAGCTGCAAAGTTAGCTGTTATTGCTGTTCAGCTGTTTTCCTGCAAAGTAAGTCCACGCAAGAGGCAAGGTGTGGCATGTTGTCGGTGTTCATCTTCTTTGCTTTTTCACATTCTTTGAAGAAATTTGTTTATTTATTTATACCTCAAATGCCCCTGTTGGGGTATTACATGAGGGGGTGAGCCGTTACTGGATGTCGATGATTTTTTTTAATTAACGCCTTGAAGCGAGAAGCATTAGTGTGGTGAACTGTGTCGGCAGGAAGGTGATTCCAGTCCTTGGCTGTCTGAGGAAAGAAAGCGTTAATCGAGAATTGAAGCTCCTGTCAGAAAAAAAGAATCTAGTCAGTGGACGTTCAGTGACATCCTGACACCATAAAAGCCACTGATGAAAATCGATTGAAAGGAACTAATGAATGGGCCAAGATAAGTGTTTCAGGGCCGTTTGAGTAGAAATTAGAAATGAGTTTTTCGGTTTCTTATTAGGAAAACAATGGCGCCTCGCCACCCGACTCATATCCGATCAGGACGTGCAGCAACAGGCGAGTGTCGCTCAGGAGCGTTTGCAGCTGCGTTTACAAAAGAAAAGATGACTGATGTTTACACAACTTGTAATGCGGAGAATCAGCGCTAGCCGGCATGCGATAATGTCTACACAGAGAAAGGGGCATCTTTCGTGCAAGGTTCCTGTCACCCCCAACCTCCGGTTACGCTCGGCTGCACTGACGCATTTTGACGACGGCGACAAACACTCATCTCCTGCGAGCCTCCGGCTTAACAGCTAGCGCTGTAAAAAAGTATATATAGCCTTCACTACACTCTCCACTAGAGTGAGCGAGAGTGTAGCGGGGAGGGCGGAAAAAACGCATCAAACAGCACACTCGCAAGCTCTATAGCATACCTGGGAAAGCGCACGGCCTCTGAAACAGTACCGTAAGGTGCCCACATGCGATAGCAATGGTAAGTCTTATATCTCGTATTCCACGTCCTCAATATTGCCGGTAGTACCATAAGCGTGACGATGCAAGAAATGCGAAATGTAAACGCGTTCACGTCCTTGTTCGCGAGCGCCGTAACGGGCATTTCAGGTGCCCTCTCCGGCACCTGAAATGCTTCAATATAACGACAACACGCCGCACACTGCACGCAAAACCAAAGGGATTGTCATAGAAGCGTCTCTGCTGACTCCAGCAGTCCTGGTTATCGACTGATTACCACCACGTGGCGACCGCTGCGAAATTTCACGCGAGCCCATATTTTGCGACGAACTACCTAGAAAACTACCAGGATATCCGCTGTCTGGCTGGGACGTAGGACAACGGCAACTGCACCGAGTCCACACCTGGATAGCATTCTCAGTGGCCGGCAGGAAAACGCCACTTAACGATTGCAACACACTAGGACAGCGACAACCTTTTTCCCAGAAAAAGTAGCGGATATATAAAGCTGTCGCCACAAAACTCCCAGCTATTTTCATCTGGTACCATGGTGGTGATAACAAATTAATTTTGAAGAAAAAATTAAAGGACGTCCTCAAGGATGGCCTCTTACTTGTCCAAGAGTCCACGAGCCTAGGCTTCACAAAGAACTCTCTCCATTAGCCTTGTTTGGCCACTTGTTTGAATAACTAGGGAAATTATGGTTTAATGCACCGCTCCCGCGGCTTAGTGTGTGCGGCATATGGAACCATTATTCTCTGGTTCGCATAGAATAAAAGAGGGATTCACAGCGAGAGCTCTTTAGGGGCACCTTCTGCCACTGGCAACCCGTAACCCCGTTCCGCGATCGCATGTCCAACGCCGCCTTTGTTGTCTTCGGGTCGAGATGGGGAGCGCGCCCTCCACTGTGATCACGTGTGTACCCCCCTCACGCACCTCGAGCTAGAGCTATGCACGGGCCGCAATTCTGCGTCAGTGCGCTGCCCGGTCCCTACACTACCACAGGCGGCCCGGCCCGACGCTAAAGAAGCCTGAGTTCGGCCGGCCCGGTCCGGCTGGGCCTTAGACAGGGTTAAGGCCAAGCCCGGGCCCGGCTCCACCTGCAATAAAGCCAGGCCGACTTAAAAAGAAACAATATCAGGAAAATGAGTCCATTTAAATGACCTTATAATGTTGAAATCTTGCATTCCATATGACAAAAATTGTGGATGTATGCAGATGCAGCGCGTGCACAGAATTGTTATTCTAATTTATTGTGCAAAAACAAGTTGTCTATTGGTGAAGGGTTAAGGCAAGTGCGGCGCTCCAGCATTATGAATCCGGCAGCGCTGAAGTTTCGTTCACTGCTTGAAATGGTGGCAGGAATGGCTAATAGCCTCTTAGCAAGAAGTTCAAGTTTTGGGTACGTGGCTTCCTAGCTTTTCCAAAACTGCACTAGTTCAGATTCCGAGCATGGTGTCGATTCTTCGGCCAAGTAATCGGTCAGCTCATCTCGTTTAGCAATCTGGTAGTCTGCAACTAGCTACTTGCTCCGGCCGGGAAGACGAACAAGAGATAATGCAAGCGCTTCCGGGTGCACGTCTTCTGAGCTTTGTGAAGGCTCGTCCTGAGAATGCCACCAAACACTCGATCGACCCCTTTTTTGGGTGCCGACAGCCGCGAGTTGAAAAAGTTCACCCGTTTCTAAGGTGCTGCTGAAAGAAAACAGTGACATTTCTCTCATGGGCAGTGACGACGTGTGCTTCCTGTCGACTTCGGTCAACGACCAGTCTTCAAGCAATACCACTGCCCAGTGGAAAAGGTCCCTATACGCCGCCGCTTGGCTAATTTGTATGTGTGGCAAAGGCAACCCCGTGTGCGCCGTACACAGGCTTATCTTCGCTTCCCAAACGCTTCCCTTCTCAGCCTTTTTACTGGGAGGAGCCTGCAAGCGGCGGCTTTTCCACAGCGTCAGTACTTGGTAGAACCGAAAACGCATTCCGAGCCTCCGCTAGCTTTCGTTTGCCTTTTGTTAGCGTTTGTAATTTTCTCCCGCCCCTGTAGATTCCATTTTTGATGAATAAATACATTACACTTCCTGCTGTACCAACATGCGAGACAACAATCATACTTTCGCATAAGGTACGCAGTCGAGATCGGGGAGCCCGACCGGCCCGTTCGAGACATAGAAAGCCTGGCCCGGGCCCGGCCCAGCCCCAGTGAGACAATCTCCAAATGGCCCGAGCCCGGCCCGTGGGCCGGGCATGGTCCGGGCTTTCGGGCCGGCCCGAGCCCGTGCACTGCTCCGGCCAGAGCCTCGGACTTCATGCAACCCTGACGTCGACAGACGCTTCGAAACGCCTCTTGCACACTCTATGTAGCCGAGCACGTAGCTCTACGTAGCAAAGGTGGGGCGCATTGAACACAGGGAGCAGGCTATCGGGACGGCTGCCCGACATCATTCGCAGGTCTGTCCCCGAAAATTTCAGTGACAACTTTTACGCCATGCTGCGGGAAACTCAGTAGCATCGCATGTCCGCGCGGGTGAATCGTCACGCTTGATTCGTAACAAAGCTCGAGACACGAGGGCCCTCGCTCTGACAAAGCCAAAAGAGTGCAAGCTTTTGTAGGGCTTAAGCAGTTATTAGGAAAGGTGTGGTGGCAGTCTTCCAGTGGGTGGACACCTGGGCCGTTCCATGAACGACAAAATAAAGCAAAAGGGGAAAGGATCAGGGAGCTTAAAAATGGCAACACTAACGCCACTTCTTAATAAATTTCGCGATTTATGCAACAAGGGTTAATGTTGCAATTTTTTTTACGCAGCTGCACCGCAACAAGAGCACTTATTTTATCCCACTCTTCTAGCTCATAGCTCATTCGTACTACTGCTTTCGTGTGTAGGGGACAGTTCAATTCCGTACTCGCCCACAAAAGAATGAACATGCAAAACAGCGCAAACGACGAGAGACCAGAGAAAGAAAGACACAGGACAGACGCTGACTCGCAACTAAAGGTTTTATATGCTAAAATTTTCGTGCATTAAAAGGAGCACTGCATGGCATGAAAAGTGATGACACAAATAAAACAACAATAAAAACCAAGCAGAGATACGCCCGATCTTCAACAATCCTCAAGGAAAGCTATCTGTCTCATAGAACAAGCAGTGTGTTGGTGATGCACTTCTGCTGGCTCTTTGCGATATGGAAAGCTTCAACCACTTCCCGCGTTGCGTGATCCTTGTGGGTGTAAAGTACAGGTGCCTGATTAAACAATGATGTGCCCTTTTTTCTCCTTTTCGTTTTTTGCACGTCCTAGACAATGCGTCACCAGATATGAAAGGCAATTTCAATTGTTTGTTTATTTAACCTCAACTAGCAGGTGTGTAGTGTATAATTAGCTCAAAGGAGATAGCTACATCTTTTCATGCAGTACTGCCGAACCGTCGTACATGCACTTGTTTATTCTTCAGCTTTGCCTTCTAGAATTGCACAATATCACTGATATATCAACGCACACCATATAGCCTGGAATTTTTGCGCTTTGTTGCGAAATCTATATAATCCAAATTTATATTCTCAGAGTTGCATGACGAATAAGCTTATTTTGTGCCCGCTTTCAATACTTTATTCGTCACTCCCTTCATAGCACCTGTGAGGTGTTCACCTAGTGTATGACTGTTGCGCGTTGCATACCTTTTAAAGAATACACTGCCGTCGTCAGAAAGCGGCCCGTCACATGCCAGCACGTTCACAACGCAATAGCACTTCCAATAAAAATATCTATTCTTTTGTAGGAAAGGAAAAACGCAGTAACTTTCTCACTAGCTCTGGACACCCCGCTCTATTTAGCAAATGAAAAATAGAAATGAAAATTGATTTTTACGGAAAGGAAATGGCGCAATATCTGTCTCGCATATCGGCGGACACCTGAACCGAGCCGTAAGAAAAGGGATAAAAGAGGGAGTGAAAGAAGAAAGGAAGAAAGAGGCGCCGCAGTGGAGGGACCCGAAATTTTCGACCTCCTGGGGATCGCTAACGTGAACTGATATCGCACAGAACACGAGCCCTCCACTGCGGCACCTCTTTCTCTCTTTTTCTTTCACTATCACATTTCTCCCTTCTCTCTCGGCGGAGTTGATGTGTCCACCGAGAATTGAGCAAATGAAAGGCGAAATTCCTCCTTTCTCGGTGGACACATCATCCCCGCTTTGAGGGAAGATAGGAAGGTGGGAGTGGAAGAAGAAAGATTGAAAGAAGTGCAGTAGTGGAGGGCCCAGGAATAATTTCAACATCGCACAGCACCCGGGCAACTCTTGCTTTTCTCGTTCATTGAAACGCAGCCAGCGCAGCTGGATTCGAATCCGGATCCTTCGGCTCAGCAGCCGAGTGGTCCAACAACGAGCCACGGCGCCGATTATCGGTGGACACCCCAGCCATCACCACGAAGGAAAATTGGTTCTGTGTAAAGGGAAGACTCAGCCACTGTCTCATTTCCAGATGGACACCTGAACCGCACCTGGAGGGAGGGAATGAAGGAAAGGATGAAGCAAGGACTGCCGGACGGAAGAAAGAAAAGTGTCGCGGAGGAGGGCTCCGATTAATTTAGTTCATCAGAGGTGTTTCAAAGGGAACCGAGGACAGCTCCATGCAATTATTGTTCTCAGTAAAAATTTATTCACCTGCTCTTTGTTGCCATGTTGACGTTTGTCAGGAAGAGAAAAAAGACTCATGCTAGAGCAAAACGAAATTAATAATTTTCCGCAACGAAAAGCAAAAGTCTGGAAGCCTGCAGCGAGAAGGACCGTTTTCTGCCGTTTTGAAGTAAATTGCAGTGTAGGATATAGCCCATGGGATCTGCGCAAAAATTCGGTGTCTACGCTTGCAGGTTATTTACATAATTAGGCGGTGTTAGGAGCGCCTGTATTATGTTCTTGGTCTTTTATAGCATATAAAAGCTCCGGTTTCCGTTGGTGTCGTCTCTTTTTCGTTCGAATGCCATGGTCTTTCGATGCAGGCTAACTTTAGTTTCTCTGCGGTGTCCGTTTAATACCGTGAAAGAAAAGTTGAAGGAGAAGATCAGATAGGCGAAGAAGGTGGGGGAGAATGAAGGAACGGAGAGCCTCCGTAGTGGAGGGGGACTTTTGAATTTCACCTCGATCGAAACGCGGCCGCCGCAGCGGGATTGCACGCTGCGTCCTGGGCTTGAGCAGGCGTGCATTCCAACCAGTGATCCACCTCGGTGGGTTAAAAAAATTGCTGGTAGTTTAGCTCTGGTTAACCCTGGTTGAAAGCGTAGAGCTGCACCTCTCTGGCTACGTTTGTGCTCGAGCAACTGGCGGTTTCCATAGATAGCCTTATATACTGCCACGCACATAATAGAAGGCATTTTTTCGTTTGTTAAACGTCTTCCTTTCTTCGAAACGACAGTAAAGGCGCCCACACAAGACAGTATATATTTATCTAGCTTCGGTGATATTCACAACTGTATTATTGCTCGTTGTATGCGCAGATACGGAACTAAATTCGGTTCCAAATGACGCGCAAACCCTGCAGATATTGAAGCGGAAAGCTTCACTACGCCTGCTTTTTGAGCCGTCAGGCTCCCCTCTCCTTAAACAACATATTCAGAGATATTACAGCATTTGCGCCTTAAAAGGCACACACTCCCGAGGCCCGCTAAGTGTCTTAGTAAATCAGAAGAATATCACCTTCAAAGGCTACATACTATGTTTTTTAATAATCCAGCTACGCTTCACGCCATTGAGCCCGAGTCTTTTTCGGCACAGTGCAAATATTATGGACAGAAGGCAAAGTTATACCATATGTTATGGGTTTGTCAGGAAAACAACAGTATCGATATAATAAATTAGCCAACGTGGGAGGGCGGGGAGGCGGCGATGTCCAACTCCGACCTCGAGGAACAACGAGCCCTCGTCGCCAGAGCACGGGCAGCGGCTTTTACCAACGGTGTCCCGGACAACAGACCCGATCAGCCTTCCCTTAATCTAAATCGGTGTGGCTTTGAATAAGCGTTTTCATCATCATTATAAGAGGCAGATGGTGAGATCAATAATATGTGGATGATCGCAACGTTTGTGATGACTCGCTGCGACATCATCCGCACCTCCGCTTACAGTAGCGACTGGCTTTGTGGTCACTGTCAGAGGAAACCTTTGCCTGTCAGTCAGTCTCTGATAGTCACTCTGTCGCACCATCTGCCGAAAGTGAACACGAGTTATTGAGTTCAAATAAATCCAAGTTATCAGGCAACTATTTTCTGCAGTAATCTGTGGCAGAGAACTGCAGATGTGGATAGAACGGCAGCAGCCAGAGCCACCCGTATAAACTGTCAAAGGTAGTCTCGAGCGACAGTCTAAATAACTTCTTGAATACCAAGTTTGCTGCCTCTCTCAAGTACCCGTTCACTCGGTGATGGTCATCCCGTGCCACTAGGCAACGCGACGGAAAGGACAGTGTCAAATTTTTCATCACCTTTGGAATTAACAAATTTAATGGCCGCTCCACGAGATGCGCCTGTTCGAACATATGCACAGTGCTGAGTACAACCAGCACACTTACGCGCATATTTCAAACCACGTGACAAACACCAACGCATTGTCACAGCAGAAAAACATTTCTGCACTTTTGCACTCGATTTGGCCACTGCAACGGGAGTATTATAGTGTTAGGCTACACTCGCGCCACATGAACTGGCGCTGCTCTAGCACGGCACTTTTGTGAACTGTAGTACAGAAAGTGCAGCCAAATGAGGAAACCTGTACTCAGGTGTGCAATGCTGGTATCGTGCCCACAATGTGTACTCTGGTAAAAGACCTCGACAGTATACCTCTTCTCTTGTAATGATCATAAATAGAAGCATGTCTTACCACCCTTGCAGCTTCCTTGACTTTACATCGCAAGAGTCTTGTTGCCTGCACTTGGTCTAGCCATCCTGACAGTTGTAGAAGGTCTCTGTTCTTCTGTCGGTAAGCCTTTTTTAACATGTAGATATTACGAACTTGCATACCGGGCTGAATCTCTTCCTCCTGTGCTTTCCATTCATGCAACTCTGTAAATTGTGCAAAAATATACTGTACAAAATATTATGCACACGGGTGTTAAAATTGAACTACTCAATATCAATGTCAAATGAGAAATGCTCCTCTGCTCATCAAGCGTCGTTGTTGAAAAAAAAAACATTACGGATTATGTGCACTGTTATTTCCAGTACACTGTCCCCACTTGTGCATGCTTAGAAGTTGAAACTTTGCACCTTGGAGAATATACGGCGCATTTTTTTTTCAAAATTGCTCAGTACATCTTCAAATGCCCAATGCGTCTCAATCCCAAACGTTTATGATACTCGAGCTGTGCTTCTGTTGCAGTCACCTGAATATATATTGGAACGCGTGTGTGCTAGCTGGTCCTATTTGCTACCTAAATAACAGCCACTTTCTCGCAGAAGTGTGCAATTAGGTTACAGAATGCAATATGTTATAGTCATTGGCTTGCGGACAGGTGCACCTGAAGATAGTGAAGGCATGGGCCTTTGTTAGAGACATGACTTTTTTTTTCCTGTTACAGTCCAGATCAGATATGATCAGGGCTTGCATATGCATTTTGATGCGCGGGATATATCTACCGGGTGCGGACTGTGTACTAGCAATAATGGCAATTCTTCCAGAGCTTAGGTACGTTAATATCGGCAACAGTGACCAGCCATAAGCAAACATTGCCGTGTTTCATATTTTGAAAAACTCGACTTGATCGCGCCGGACAAGCAACTCTGGCTGCGGATTCTAAACAGGGTTTTCCACAGCAATATGCAACGACGAACATGTGCTTCTTGATCGCGCAAGTAAGCTTTTTCGCGTGCAGCTGTCTTATTATTAGAGCTTCTCGAAATCGACTCAAACAATTAGGGCGCTTAATATTGCCGAAAGGAAATCCGCGCAAAAGAAAAACAGAACGAAATACTAGAGGACGCAAAAGCTTGATCCAAGAAGGCACATCACCGGCTTCAGAGTTACGCATCTGTATAGATTTATTTACAGCTCGCTCTAAAAGAGTTCGCAAGGTATTACGCTCGGATCGAGGCCGCGGCTTTCCATTGCGTGATCCTGTCTGCAGTCTTCGCCAGCCGACTGCTTCGTGCTGTGTTAAGAGTGGGTGTGGCGGGAGATACGTTATTCTCCTGCCTTTGTGATAATTCGGTATCTCTGCGAACGTTGGCTCCACCGTCGTGGTAGGTTCCGAGTCCGTTGATGTATCCGCTCGGCTAGTAAGCTCGCGAGCTAGATCATCGGCCCTCTGGTTCCCTTCACTCCGGCGTGTCTCGGTACCCAGAAAATCTTATGTTGTATTTGTGTGCTCGGGGGCCCTGCTTGGAGTATTATGCGCAGCGCCCATTTTCTGACTCTACTTGCGGTGCAGTGTCTGCATGCCGTTTTTGAGTCCGTGAGAATTGTGAGTGGCCCCGCCGCGGTGGCTCAGTGGTTAGGGCGCTCGACTACTGATCCGGAGTTCCCGGGTTCGAACCCGACCGCGGCGGCTGCGTTTTTATGGAGGAAAAACGCTAAGGCGCCCGTGTGCTGTGCGATGTCAGTGCACGTTAAAGATCCCCAGGTGGTCGAAATTATTCCGGAGCCCTCCACTACGGACCTATTTGTTCCTCTCTTCTTTCACTCCCTCTTTTATTCCTTCCCTTGCGGCGCGGTTCAGGTGTCCAATGATATATGAGACAGATACTGCGCCATTTCCTTTCCACCAAAAACCAATTATTATTATTATTGTGAGTGACTCGTTCTTACGATACCCTTCCGCTACCGCTAGAGCTACGGCGGCCTCTTCCCCTTCCGCTACCGCTAGAGCTACGGCGGCTTCTTCCCACTCGGATAGCCTACAGCCTCTCAGTGTTGCGCAGGTGATCATGTCACCTTTGTGGTTCACCACCACTGCCGCAACTCTGTGTTCTTTAGAGTTTCTGTCCACGGATGTAGGGCCGCATCCGTATATACTACGTTTTTGTCATTAGCGAGGTGCTTTTCTACATATAAAATAAAGGAAGAGGTAAATTTGATGTACGCATAATAAAGCTGCACACAGCGACTACATTGATCACAATCTTATCCGTAGCTGCGGCAAAAATTAACTTCAAAATTATTGCCATGCATACATACCCACGTTTCCATATTTAAAAGGAAACAGTGCAAAACAGTACAGCATGCTGTGCTGTACCTAATACCGTAAGCACTGCAGTGCTTACGGTATTAGGTCCCCGCTCGAGACGAACGCAATGCAAAAGGGACAATGCAAGGACACAGCATACTAAAGCGTATCAGTTGTTTAGCCTGTGTTATAAAACTACACCATCGCTAATTGGTGCCAAAACTAATTTTAATAAATGAAGAATGCCACGCTAGCTCGGAACTATTCTGATTCTTTTGACAAAACCGCTTCGCAGGGTTTTATAGCTGAGCACGTTAATTTTCAAGACATTTCTACTGATTGGCAGGCGACAGTGCCTGGGTTTTCCCGATTTTGATGCCTTGGGGAAAAACCTGAAAAATAGCTTTTTTTTCAAAATTCTGTTTTTTTCCAATCCCTCCCATTCCTAGCAGCCTGCGCGTCGTGTGCTTGACGGCTTCATTTTTTTTTATTTTGTGACATCTGGCCTCTCCATGCCGACCTCTTTTCACCGCGGTGCAATTGCAGGTATCGCAACTATGACTAGGAAGGTCGTCATTTCTGCGGGGCGCCGAAAGACCCCAGCGCTGTCGAACACGGACACAAGAAGACACGCAAGACAGCACGGCTGCTGCGTCCGTTTGGCGTTTCGCCTCCATCGAGACGCGGCCGCCGCGGTCGGGTTGGAACCCGCAAACTCCGGATCAGTAGCCGAGCGCGCTAACCACTGAGCCATCGCGGCGGGTGGCGGACACCTCAACCGCGCCCCGAGGGAAGGACGGAAGGTGGCAGTGAAAGAAGAAAGAGGTGCCGTAGTGGAGGAACCCAGAATAATTGCAACATCGCGCAGCACTCAGGCGCCTCTTCCGTTTCTGCTGCATGGAAACACGGCCGCCGCAGCTGCATTCGAATCCGGGTCCTTCGGTTCAACAGCCGAGTCCCCTGATCACGAGCCTTCGCTCCGATTGCCGGTGGATGCTCCAGCCTCATCATCATCATCGGCTGACTACACCCACTGCAGGGCAAAGGCCTCTGTGGAGTTCCCTGACCTTTCAGCAAACTCGCTTGTCTTGTGTTTACAAGGACGCCCGCCAGCAAGCAGGGGAGGCCGAGACGGGATGGGACCCTTTGTTGGCGACTTCCGACCCCACTGCTGTGGCCTTCTTTGCGAACACGAGACCGACCAGTTCGCGGAAAGGTAAGCGAACTCCACGCCTCCCAACCAAGAATGTAACGCAGAAACGTGCGGCCAGTGTGACATAGAAGTCCAGCCACACTTTCCTGAAACAACAAAATTACACACACGCGCACATGTATGATCGGCTGTTCAATCAGTCCACAAACACGCACGCACGAATGCGGTTAATTCAATCCGCAATGTGCACGCGGCAAAAGGAGAAACTCGTTCCAGCTGCTCCTGTTAAGTCCCAATCTGCTGCAGGAACCTTTGAGGCTTCCGGATCTGCCTGAAGCTCTACTAAGGCCCCGGGTTTGTCGCGATATGAATCGGGGGAAATGTCGAAATGCTCTTCCAAATCTGAGCTCACATTTTCTTCTACTAGCTGCGGCCTTTCAGAGTGCTCTATCAGTGCGTGTGTTTCCGGTGTTACCAGCTGCCCTAAATCTCTAGCTAGATCTGCTGTCACGGTCAGTGCGCATAGTGTCTGCACCGGCTGGTAAGACTACTCATCTTTGGCAGCTAGATTGCCATCGAATGCGCCAGTTGAGTTTCCTCTCTTCAGACTGCGCCAATTGCAATCCCCTTCAGGTGGAAATGAGAGGAAACACCATGTTGATGATGAAATCGGGGTTTCTTGATGACCCGGTGGTTGTAACTCGCAAACATTCACGTTACTCGAAGAAAAGAGAAGGTTAACAATTTATTTACAACATAAATAAAACAAGAAGAAAGAAAGCAAGGAGAAAACTATTTACATGACTAAACCGTTGATAAGACGAATTCAACCCTCGTTCAACCCAGAGCGCTTGTTTTTAAACCCTCTGTCTCCGCCCTTAGCGGGGACTGCAACCAATAAGATTACACGCGACTCACCTCACCAATCAGTGGTTATAGAAAGGAAAATAAGGTTTCCGCCAACTAATCACAGATTGGGGAAAGGGTACTTATTAAACGTTTTGGAAAGGAGAGGTTGCAATCAAATACACAAACAGCACAAACGCGACCACCCTTTCCCACAGTACCCATGGCACAGCCGTTACTACTTTTCTGACATTGCAATCTGCTTTCTCCCTCGCACACGCGACAAACATATGGAGACGAGACGATCTCTCAGGTTGTTCACTGAAGCCATCAAAAGAGAAGAAGACAGTCGTTACGGGAATAATGGGTTTCATGATCACTCGGCTCCTACCCAGCAGTTTTTCCTTCATTCTCGAAGGCTCGGCAACCCCTTTACAATGCACACATGTCCACAGCTGTATCTAGTTAGGGTTTTTTTCCGGCAGGTTGGGCCCGTGACGACGCGGAGTAAACAAGGACGTCCGCCGCAAGCAGTGGAGGCCGGGACGTGACGGGTCTCCTTGTTGGCGACTTCCGAGCGGCCTTCCTTGCGAACACAAGACCAACGAGTTTGCGGAAAGGACTGTGAACTCCACAACCTCTCAGACCATGTCTCACCAATTAACTCTGTCCTTCGCCAGCCGCATCCACCCTATGCCTGCAACTTCCTAATCTCATCCGCCCACCTAACGTTCTGCCGCCCCCTGCTACGCTTACTTCCTCTTGGAATCAACTCCGTTACCCTTAAGGACCAGCGGTTATCTTGCTTTCTCATTACATTCCCTGCCCAAGCCCATTTCTTCGTCTTCATTTCGACTAGGATGTCATTAACCGGCATTTGTTCTCTCACCCAATCTGCTCGCTTCCGGTCGCTTAACGTTAAACCTATCATTTTTCTTTCCATGGCTCCCTGCGTTGTCCTTAAGCTGAACCCTTTTCGTTAGCCTCCACGTTTCTGCCCGTAAGTGAGTACTGGTAAGATACAGATGATGTACACTTTTCTCTTAAGGAATATTGGTAAAATGCCATTCATGATCTGAGAGAAACTGCCATAAGCGCTCCACCTCATTCTTATCCTTCTTGATATTTCTCTCTCCTGATCCGGATCAGCTGCTACTACCTGCCCTTAGTAGGCGTATTCCTTATTCATTTACCACTCCCAGCCCCTCGCTGCCAATTGTGAACTGCTGTTCCCTAGCTAGACTGTTGAACGTTACTTTGGTTTTATGCATGCCAATCATTAGACCCATCGTTCTGCTCTGCCTGTCTAACTCATTGATCATGATTTGCAGTTCACCTCCTGAGTAACTAAGCAAGGCAATGTCATCAGCGAATCGCAGATTATTTAGGTATTCTCCATTTGCTTTTATTCTCAACTGTTCCCAATTCATGCCTCGGAATACCTCCTGTAAACAGGCGGTGAATAGAATTGGCGAGATCGTGTCTCCTTGCCTGACGCCCTTCCTTATTCGAATTTTATTGCTGACTCTATCGAGGACTATGGTAGCTGTGCAGTTGCTATACACATCTTCCAGTATTTTAACATAAGGCTCTTCAGCACTCTGATTACGCAATGCCTGTATGACTGCTGAGGCTTCCACTGAGTCGAATGCTTTCTCGTAATAAATGAAGGCTATATATAGGGGTTGGTTATATTCGGCGCATTTCTCTATCACCTGATTGATAGGATGAATGTGATCTATTGTGGAATAGTATCCTTTACGAAAGCATGGCTGATCATTTCCTTGATTAAAGTCTAAGGTTGCCCTGTCTCTATTAGCGATTACCTCAGTAAATACCTTGTATGAAACGGATAGTAAACTGGTCGCTCTGTAATATTTCAATTCCTTGGCGTCTCCTTTTTAATGAATTAAGATAATATCTGCGTTCTTCCAAGCTTGCGGTACAGTAGAGGTCATAAGGCATTGCGTATATAGGGTGATTAGTTTTGCTAGCACGATCTCCCCGCCGTCCTTCAAGAGATATGCTGTTAACTTATCCTCATCAGCTGCTTTTCCCCTTTCCATTACTCTTAAGTCTTTCTTTACTTCCTCTTTCGCTACTGGCGGGATGGCACATTGCTGTGCGCTACTGTCTATCTCATTAACGTTCTGATTACTTTGGCTACTGTACAGACTTGTGTAGAACACTTCAGCTACTTGAACTATCGTATTCATATTGGTAATGACATTGCCCTCCTTGTCTCATAGCGCATACATCTGGTTTTTACCTATCCCTAGTTTCCTCTTCGCCGCTTGTAGGCTATTTCCGTTCCTGACAGAATGCTCCATTCTCTCCATATTAAACTTCCTTATGTCGGCAACCCCGCTCCCCCTTAGAGCTTATTCATTAACTTCGATAGCTCTGCCAGTTCTATTCTTTCGGTAGGGTTAACACCCTCATGCTTTCACGTTTCTTAATGAGATATTTTGTCTCCTGAGATAGCTTGTCATTATTCAGTCGAGCCGCCCTACCGCCTACTTCTACTGCGCACTCCGTAATGATAGCTGTCAGATTATAGTTCACTGTATGAGCATCAAGATCGTATTCCTCAGTTAAAGCCGAATGTCTGTTCTGCAGCCATATCCTGAATTTCTGTATTTTCCCTCTTACCTCTTACCGCTAACTCATTAATGGACTTGCTCTTCACTAGCTTCTTCCGTTCCCTCTTCAAGACTAAGCTAATTCGAGACCTTACCCTTCTGTGGTCGCTACAGCTCACCTTTCCGAGGACGGCCACATCCTGAACAATTCCAGGTTGAGGCATAGTAAGAAGTCGATTTCATTTTCATTCTCGCCATTGGGGCACTTCCAGGACCACTTCCTGTTCTCTTGCGGAAGAAGATATTCATGATACGTAAATTTTCCTATCTGCGAATTGAACTAATAACTCGCCTCTGCTATTCCTAGAATCTATCCCATAGTCCCTTACCGCATGGTCGCCAGCCTGCTTCTTGCCCATCTTCGCATAGAAGTCGCCCATCAGTACAGTGTAGTGTGATTTTACTTAGTTCATTGCCGATTCCACGTATTCCCAGAAGCTTTCCACGTTCCGGTCATCAGGGCTGGATCAAGGTACGTAGGTCTGCGCCCCGTCAGCTTGTACCTACTATTGAGTCTAATTACAATAGCTGCTACCCCCTCACTAATACTATATATACAGAGCTCCTCTACGTTGCCGGCTATATCGTGATTAATGAGGAATCCCACACCTATTTCAAGTCTATCCGCTAATTCGCGATTGCACATTATGTGCCCGTCCTTTAGTACAGTATACGCCTCACCTGTCCTCCTAACTTCACTAAGCCGTATGACTTATTATTTAATTCCCGCTAGTTCCTCGAACACCACTGCTAGGCTAGCCTCACTGGATAAAATTCTAGCGTTAAACGTTACCAGGTTCTGATTCCCATGGCCGCCTGTCCGGAGCCACAGGTTCTTAGCACCCTCCGCTCTGTCACAGGTCTGACCGCCTCCATGGTCAGTTGCTTCGCAGCCGCTGGGGATTGAGGGCCGAGGGTTAATTGGTTTATTCAAAGAAGGTTGTGACCAAGTACTACACCAGTAGTGTGACTAAATCCTGTTCAGATGAGGGAGTGCGTTGTCGGTTCTGGTCACCGAGACCAGGCCGTACCCCGGGCCTACTTATGCAAATCCATCGACATGCGGAATTTTTTTCTTCAACCCGGTGGAGAATTGCACGGCACCAGGATTCGAATTCCGGTCCTCTTGCACGCTAGGCGGACGCTCTACCTCTACGCCATCGCTGCGTGAGCCTCACAACGAGGTAAAACTGGCTTTGCGGAAACGAAAGACAGCCATTGTCTCATTTCCAGATGAACACCTGAACCGCACCTTGAGGGAAGGAAAAAGACTCATGCCTGAGCAAAATGAATTCCAAATTTCCCCGCCCCAGAAATCAGAGTATGCACGCTGAAGAGAGAAGCTCCGTTTTCTGGTTTTGAAGTAAACGGTTAACAGCATTTAGGATCCCCGCAAAAAATTCGGTGTCACGAATGCAACTTATTGGCGTAATCAGCCGGTGATGGCAACACTTGTATTAACTCTTTTGGTCTTTTCTAGCTTATAAAACCTCCGCTTTCAGTTAGAGTGGTCTCTTTTTCAACAAAGGTTTATTGGAAAAAATACACGTAAAAGCACAAAGAGAGTATCTGTGCTCACAAAGAAAAAAGGAACAAACCAAATGATCTCACCTCATGTGACCTCACGTTACATTATTTCACATCATATGACCAGTTTCTCTTCGATGTCCGTTTAATACCGTGAAGGAAAAGTTTTCTGAGATCAGACAGGCGAGGAAGCTGGGCGAGAAAGAAGAAACACAGAGCCTCCGTAACGGAGGACATGCTTTTTGGATTTCGCCTCGATTTAGACGCGGCCGCCGAAACGAGCTTTTAAACTGCGTCCTCGGGCTCAGCAAGGAACATTCTAACCATGTACGTTGCCTACTGTACCTTGCTCTTCGGAAGGTTGTAGAAGGTTTGCCAATTTATGTTCTAAGTAGTTCAGAGTAATTGGCACAGTTATTCACAAGGAAAATGTCACCAAATTGGATCTTTTTGAGGAATCTCCCAATACCTCTTATAAGTAAATTCTCGCAACCTAATGTTCTCAATGCACGTTTTCAGATTCTCCTGATCTGACAGCTTTTATGATTTTTACTTTCTCAGTCTAATGGAGATCTATGGCCGCTTTGTAGTCCCTGCAAATGTTTTCAAGCGTATTTACATGTCCCTGATGAATGTCTTAGATATGCTATGCCAGCATGATAGCTGGTTTTTCCATGCAGTCAAATGCTTTTCAACTTTACCCTAAGCAGTAGTGTTAGGGTCTTGTCATATTCTGCCCATTTTCCTACAGCCTAAATAATATCATGAATGCGATCGATTGCCAAGCGCCTGTTGACATTTAACAGTGTAAAACACAAGGAACGACATAAAAAACAGACAGCGTAATAAGTGTTTGCGCTATCTCTGTTTTTCGTGTTGTCTCTTATGTTTTGGGCTGTAGAGCATTATGGATACCCAACTAGCCTGCACCTGCACCCTAGTGAGTGCATCTTCCGAGAACCAGTCTATTCTCTAGGGCGGGATTCCTCAAACTGGGTTCTATGAAACCCTTGCGTTCCTTGAAGTGCATTTTTGGTTCCCCCGAGCACAATTATCCACGCAAGCCTCAACCCCACCTTTTATTTACCCACTTTCTTTTGGGACTATCACACTGCAGCTGCTCCTAGAAAACTCTATGACTGCGGAGCCAGTCAATATTATTCGAATTCAGGCATTTTTTGAGAGGTTGTGAATCCGCATGTTCATTTTTACATGCATGTCAGGCAGGAAGAGTTGGAAGTCAAGACACATGGTGTTCTTCAGCACCTTTTGAAAGTATCTGGGGTTCCCTAAAACTAAAGAGATTGAGAAGCCCAATTCTAGAGCACGGGAAATTTTCAAGATTTTACTAACCATTAGCTCAGAAAATGCCTTCAACACAACACACCATAATCTAGTGGATCTGTAGTTTTTCGTCTCGTGTGTGTGTGTGTGTGTGTGTGTGTGTGTGTGTGTGTGTGTGTGTGTGTGTGTGTGTGTGTGTGTGTGTGTGTGTGTGTGTGTGTGTGTGTGTGTGTGTGTGTGTGTGTGTGTGTGTGTGTGTGTGTGTGTGTGTGTGTGTGTGTGTGTGTGTGTGTGTGTGTGTGTGTGTGTGTGTGTGTGTGTGTGTGTGCGCGCGTGTGCGTGCGCGTGCGTGCGTGTGCGTGCGTGTGCGCTTGCGTGTGTGCGTGTGTGTGTGTGTGTGTGTGCGTGTGCGTGTGTGTGTGTGTGTGTGTGTGTGTGTGTGTGTGTGTGTGTGTGTGTGTGTGTGTGTGTGTGTGTGTGTGTGTGTGTGTGTGTGTGTGTGTGTGTGTGTGTGTGTGTGTGTGTGTGTGTGTGTGTGTGTGTGTGTGTGTGTGTGTGTGTGTGTGTGTGTGTGTGTGTGTGTGTGTGTGTGTGTGTGTGTGTGTGTCCTACTCTAGCATTCTCGCATATTTCAGGAGCACTTGACGCCACGAAGCATTGTGTGCATAGGGATGCAAGCTTTTTGAGCACCATATCTTTACCATCTTTCAGAACACCTGCAATCACTTGTCCTTCACATGGGTTTCTTCTTCCCTTCCATGCCTTTAATGCTTCCTTCACACCTTCTTTAGTTCCAATTGGAATTTTATATTCTTTACTCCAATAGTGCAATGAATAGATGTAAATATAATAATAGGCAAAATAAAATAAAAATAAGGCTGGATTGACTATAGAACCAGCAGCAAGAAAAGTAAATGAAACACGAAAGTGGCTTTGAAGTAAGTTTTATTGCAGGAAAGCTTAAAATTGTACCCAAATAATGACAGGCATGGCAAGCGCAACCTGGCATGCTTAGCATCTACCGAAATCATAAACCTTAACAACACATCAGAGTAAAGGAAAGCGTTCACCAGATATTGAGCGTCCCAGGTGAAATGGGGATGCATTGCAGACAGGAATAAATGGGGGTTAATGAGCGACGCATCGATGGCTTTACGTCGACAGAGGCGGCGACAAAGAGTTAGATGGTAGTAGGAGCGGAGAGGACTGCAGGAAGATGCCGGTGGTCTCTCGTTAACAGCCCGAAGAACTTGGCAGCAGCAGAAATGAAAAGCGTAGCCGAGACCCGTCCACGGCATCCAGAAACACAGGAGGCTTAATGCAGGCTATCCAAGGGTGCCTTTTGGCAGCACGGACCCTCAGTCTATCGGCTGCCACCTACACGCTTGCAAGGAACGCAGGAGGCCTGCGTCGGTGATCCAAGGGATGTCGACGGCAGCACGGACCCAACGTCCGACGGCTGCCACCTCCACGCTTGAATGGCCTGATCTCCGCTGCGCTGTCTCCTTTCACACATTGGGTTTCTGACACGTCAGCTCTCCGCTCCTCGTGCTCGCCACACTCTTTGTCGTCGGCGCCTCGAAAACCCCATTCGCACGGGCACACGCGCAACGCTGGGCTGGCACGCGCAGCGCTCCGCTGTCCGTCGCACCACTGTCGACGCACCCCGTTCAAAAATTTCTTGAGGATTTGTTGTGCACCTCACATATTACCCCCCCCCCCCCTTCGGAAATTTTTTTTCGTAGAAAAAACTGCCGTCGGTGCAAACAACACTAATGTTCCCGTGGGAAGGAGACAAATGCCGTTGATGCACAAATGGTATTGTGCACGTGGTAAACTGTCAAGTTAGACACCGCCGAAGTCACCAGAGGGACTTTACACAGTGACACATGGAGGCACATGGAAACGCGCACACAATTAATATCGGGTCAAGCATTATACATCTTGCAAAACGAAAATACAAACCTTAGAAAACATCGTACACAAATTTACATGCGTCTGTATCATAAGCGTGAATATGTACACATTGAACAACCCATAACCGGAGAACGAAGGAAGAATAAAAACAACCGACAAATACTACTACGCTTTATTTGCACAGGTTACAGTTGCAATCAACGGACAGTAGCACTCTACATCGGGTATCAAACTTCTCATGCCATCAGAGCCCACGTTTTCTGATCCTGTCAACTTCGATTAGAACGAGAGATGACGCCTGCACTGTCTCTTGGGGCGCACGTTCTTCGTATCGCTTAAGCATATTGATGTGGAAGAGCTTCTTAGTGTGGCCCAAGTTGATCCAATAATCCACGTCATTCTTTTTGCCAGAAACCACGAATTGACCCTTCCACTGTGTCAGGTGTTTATTGTGGCTACTCGGCAAAAGAATGATTGCATGATCTCCAACCCTTAACTGCCTCTTCTTGCTGTTCCTGTCATAGTACATCTTGTGAGACTGTTAGGCGCGCAACAGATTTTGATGTGCCGCTCTAACAGTTTCTCGAGACGTTTTCTAAGATGGAGAACATAATCATTTGTCGTCTTCATGTCTTCTCCCAGTTCTTCCCTGGTACAGAGCTCTCTGAGGACTGTGAGCGGTCTTCGCACATGTGGTCCAAATATCAACTCGAAGGAAGAAATCCCCAGACTCGCTGGCGGCACCTCTCTGTATGCGAACAAAAGCGGAGCGATATAATGACCCCATGTTTTGGGCTGCTCATGACTGAGCTTCCGCAGCATCTGCTTTAGTGTGCCGTTAAATTTTGCCACCATCCCATCCATGTTTCACCGCAAAGAGATCGTTGAGCTCTCTCATCATTTCGGAAGTGAAACAGGAGCCCTAGTCACAAAGGATCTCTCTCGGAAAACCTATCCGTGAAAACATCTTCACCAATCCTTCTGCCACGGTTGCTGAATCTATCTTTGGCAGAGCCACTGCGTCGGGATACCGCGTGGCAAAATCGACGAGAGTGAGAATATATATATATATATATATATATATATATATATATATATATATATATATATATATTTTCCTTTTCACCGATGTGGGCGACAGCGGACCAAAAGTATCGACAGCGACCCGATCAAATGGAGTGTCGATAAGAGGCATGCGTCCCAACTGACCTTTCCCTACTCTGCCTTTCGGGCACGTTCTTTGGAAGGTGTCGCACGACATAGCTCTTAATCTCCTGCTGCACTCCTGGCCAGTAGAATTTTTTTAGCACTCGATACCTTTTCCAGCACTTCTTAATACCTTGATGTCCCGCCAAAGGGCTACAGTGGACAAGGCTTAATACCTGTAACCTGCAAGACTCTGGAAGTACTGCCTGCCGAACCTCTCGGCCAGAAGCGAGACGATAGAAGCGGTGCAGCAAGCCCTTCTCGACAGAATACGAGTGTGAAGTACGGTGCTTGCCATGGAACAATTTTTCTACTTTCACTTAACACGCCTTCAATGAATCATCGTCTCTTTGCCCTTTTTCTAGCATTTCCTTGGTGAACGTCGTGGGACCAACGCTCAAAGCGGTATTTTTTCTTCTTCGTCAAGCAACTTCTTTTCCAGCCAACACCACTTTTGGGCCCTCGCCTTCACCATTTTAACTGGCAACCTCGTCATTTTCTATGCCAGAACATAATTTAGCAACGCACTCCGATTTCTTCCAGTTAAAATATTGGCCGGCTCATGAGCCTCTGGAATATTTCTAATTATGATATCGTACAATGCTGTCTCCATGCACTTTACCAGGGCCGGGCTAGTGAAATATGGGGAAGCAATATCGACTTCTGCCTCGGGAACTTCCAGACTACTGCCATCAACAAGGAACACCGTAGATCTCGAGACGGTGAGAGCTGGGTCAGGAACAAGGGTTCTCCGCACAACCACTATAATGCTCCTCGTGTCCGGGAAGCACGTACGGGTGGGCCTCGGAGCTCCCCTGCTAGTACAGGGATGCGCTGGGCGTCTGCAGGCTTTTCCCGCACAAGTCCGACCAGCACCTTATCCTCAGCTGGGTCAAACTTATTTCCTGTTGTGGACAATGTGTCAGGCGCAACACTCTCTTGCTGAACGCAACAGGACGATTGCTTCTGGTTTTCATGCTTCCTTGAGCAGGAGCTTACATCACGCCCTGTTTTTCGACAAAAAAGCAATAAAGCTGTTCTGGCTTAGAGCGACAGTCGGCAGCCTTATGTCCACGTCGATTACAAATTAGGCACCTTCCTAACTGCCTACTTGCTGGAACATTCTTCTCCCTCGGCTGCCGCGGTGGCTCAGTGGTTATGGCACTCGGCTGCTGGCCCGAAAGACGCGGCTTCGATCCCGGCCGCGGAGGGCTAATTTCGATGGAGGCGATATTCTTGAGGCCCGTGTACTGTGCGATGTCAGTGCACGTTAAAGAACCCCAGGTGGTCGAAATTTCCGGAGCCCTTTACAACGGCGTCCCTCATAGCCTGAGTCGCTTTGGGACGTAAAACCCCAATAAACCAAACCAATACTTCTCTCTTGGGATGCCCGACTCTAACGATTCTATGAACGAAGAGAAGTTTCTTTGCTGCTGGGATTCTAGAAAGTTGTCTGCTGCCTCAGTCATTTTTTCCAGCGTCTTTCACTCTATTTCTGGAAAGAAAATTGCCATGCGACTATGAAAGTTCCCAATGAACTGTTCGGCCACCACCAAGCCACATAAACTATTGTACGCTGTGGCCGTTCCAGATGTCTCGACCCATCGATCAAAATGACTGAGCAAGCGTGCTGCGTATTGCTTGCCTGTTCCTTTATCTAGCGGCTTACTTTCACGAAACCTTTCGCGATAACCCTCTGCTGTGAACCGAAAATGTTGCAGCAGGGCTAGTTTTGCTCAGTCGGAGTCCATTGAATCTGCTGCAGACAGTCGATCGAACACACGGAGAGCCTCCCCAGTCAAAGACATTGTGAGTGCTGTAGCCCATTTTCCTTAAGCAAGCTGTGCCCTCCAAATGCTCAAAACTTTCGTGGGGTGCATTCAAGTCATCCCTGCGATCGTCGAAAGGCGGAATCAATTTGCGTGGGGTAACCGTAACTGAGGGCCCCGGTTCGGGTTCTCGATTACCCCCACCAGCTTCTGCGGGCCACAATTGGAGCTGCAGTCTAGGCTGCTCAGCCTCTGCTAGCGACGTTGCTCGCTCGCGTTCAGCTTCTGCTTTTATCTTGACATGCTCGCGTTCGGCTGCACGTGCAGCGCGTTCCTTCTCCTGCACAGCGGCAACCCACAAACGCAGCTCGGCATCCCTCAACCCCATTTGTTCACCCAACTCGATCAAATCCTTTAGTGTTGCCACCGTTTCTTTTTACGAACCCGCTAAAGGAAAAAAAACACGGCTTCGTCAAGCGGACGCCAATTGTCGCGAATTGGTAACGCGTCCCCGACTTCCCGAAGGGGACACTATCCCGTGCAGGTTCGAACAAGAGAACAAACAAACCAAACAAAACAAATCAGAACGGGGTAGTGTTTATAATTTAAAGGAAAACAGCCAATAATAATCGTGAACAAAAACAAGAAAACACACTCAACACACGTACAATAGTTCAAATTAAAGGAAAACGTTCACCATATATTGAGCATCCCAGGTGAAGTGTGGATGCCTTGCAGACAGGATGAAATGCGGGTATGAACTGCGACGCGTCGCTGGCATGCGTCGAAGGAAGCGACGAAAAAGAGTCAGGTCGTAGTAGGAGCGGAGAGGACTGAAGGAAGATGCCGGTGGGCTCTCGTTAACAGCCCGCAGAACTTGGCAGCAGCAGAAAGAAAAAGCGTAGCGGAGCCCCTTCGACGGCGTCCTGAAACGCCAGAGGCTTAAAGCAGGCTATTCAATGGTGCCTTTCAGCAGCACGGACCCTCATTCCATCGGCTGCCACCTCCACGCTTGCAAGGAACGCAGGAGACCTGCGTCAGTGATCCAAGAGAGGTCGACGGCAGCACGGACCCAACGTCCGATGGCTGCCACCTCCACGCTTGAATGGCCGGATCTCCGCTGCGCTGTCTCGCTTCACACATCGGGTTTCTGACACGTCAGCTCTCCGCTCCTCGTGCTCGCCACGATCTTCGTCGCCGTCGAATCGCACATACCATTCGCACGCGCACACGCGCAACACTGGGCTGGCAAGCGCAGCGCTCCTCTTTCCGTCGCACCACTGTCGACGCACCCCGTTCAAAAATCCCCTGAGGATTTGTTGTGCACCTCACACACATCATTCTCACGCCTTTTCATCCTAACACTGCTATGAGCTTGTTCTCTATGACATGTAAGAGGCTGATCTTGAAAATTTACCTGGTGCTACCAAGCAACGTTGTACACTATCAAAAATAAATACTTGTAGTGCTCTATATTAATACTTTAGTATTGGAAAAGTTTCTACAAGTAGAAATGGCGACCGCCGTTTATCAGTAGGTAGTGTCTCCTGCCCACCGGGGTAGGAACGAACTTAGTATACTGTCCATATAAACTTTGTATACTATCATGGATATAACTAACCTTAGTCTGCCACTTCAAACATAACAAACTTTCATGCGTTGACATCAGACATAACAAACTTTTGTGAGTTAACCTTGCATATAACAAACATTCGTGTGCTACCTTGGATATAACAAACTTTCGTTTCTGGACCTCGAATGTAATGATTTAGTGTGTTGACCTCGGATTTAATGAACCTAAGTGTACGACCTCAGATATAACGAACTTTAGTACGTCAACCTTGGATGTTGGCTAACGCATCCAAACGATCGACTGAGGCTTGCCTTGAATTTTTATTTACATTAATGTCTCCGTCAATGGTGATAATGGCGTGGAACCAGATAGGAGAGAACCTTCGGGGGCATTCTAGGAAATGTAAATAGAAATGGCCCTACATGCAGTCCACAGCACTTCTGCACAACAAGGAGGTGCAAGACATGCCAAAGCAGAAGCCCAAAGCAGAAGCCAAAACACGGAAAAGGAGCACTAAGTGTAGAAAAAACCAGACATACCAGAAGCACTGTCCACAGATAAAGCATAACAGTAGCAGAAAGCTCTGAAGGAGGCAGGATGCACGCCCCACCTCATCAAGCCTATTACAGAAGCTTAAAGGCCGTAAAAAGAAGAATGAAAAGGGCAAAGAAAAGCCCCTGCAGGTGATGCCTTACATACACCGGGCATCCCACAACTTAAAAAATAGAGGAGAACCAATGTGGTGTAAGGGTGGTTTTTTCGGCACCGAATAAGCTGAGCAGCGTCTGCCCTTTGATATCGACAGAAAAGAGAACCAGGCCGCAATGATATACCAATCACGAAAAGAAGTTCACAAAGCGATATTCAGGCCTTGTCTACAAAAATCTCCTCACGCGCGGTAGAGTTTACATTGGGCAGACTGGTAGGTGTTTTAGTGAACGGGCACGCGGACATAACTTGGCAATGAAGAACAGTATGGGAAGTCATCTGGCACATCATTGTAAGAACTGTAAACAGAAGGTTAAGGGCAAGAAAAAAGTACATTGCAGCCCAGTTTTGCGCTACTTTAGCTTTTTGTTTAAATCAAGAGATAAGACGGAAAGGGAGGTGGTCGAAGGCTATCACATCGTAAAAAATGGTGAAAAATGTTTCAGCACTCCGCCTATTTCGCTTTCACTGAGTGAAATCACGTTTTCAGAAGGCCACCTATAATTGTATCACTTCTGTCCTAACTTTGTTCCTGAGATGTACTTCGAGGAAGGAAATGTAGGTTTATCTGGTTTTATGCTCATCTTTACCCTTGTTCTTTATTGGCTTCCATGTCAGGGTTGTTTTTCCATACCTCATTTCATTCTTTTACCTGGCTTTAATTTTCCCCTTTACTCTTGTTTCTTGTTGCTTCCATGCTCTCATGCCAGTTTTTAATTATGTCACACCATGATTTTATTGCGTTTTCATAATTTTTTACTCTTCTTGTCTGTTGGGTCGCCTGCATTGTCCCCCCACTTCGCGTATTTTTCACCCTCTTTACTCAGGTTGATTGTTAAGTTCCTTACATGTTTTTAATCGTTTTCTTGAAAAGAAGTGCCTGGGACATCCTGACTGAGTGCTGTCTGGTTTATCGACCCTTCTGCAACGTAAAAATTTCATCAATGTGGTAGAGATTTTAATCGGGTCTTGTGTGAATGACAGTGATTATTATGCGCCTAGGTACTTCCCTTATGTAGCGTCTGGCTTTCGGCCTCGAATAAACAGTTGGAAGTCTGCGTGTGTGTAGTCGTATTGTTCCTTGTTTTCCTGTCGTCTCTCATTCGAGCAGTACTAACCTTTTTTCTTAAATGAACAAATTAGCCCACAAGAACGTTCTATTGCGAAAACGAAGATGCGCTAAAATAGGACAAGTTGTCGGGCTAGTTGGTGGTGATCCATTCTTTTGCTGACAGCGCTTAAAAAACACGGACAGAAGACATAGAAAATAGTGCGTGCAATAGTTCTGCCTGTCTTTAGTAGGCACAATGCGTTATTTTTCGCACCAGAGAAAGTGCTGTTTGAAATTTGTTTTTCTCTCTACTCTGCTTTCAAAAATGGCTTTCATTGTGACGTCAAAAATGGTACCTCGGATTCCACTGCAGCATTTTCTAAGTTTGATCTAATGCCCGCCAAACAAAGCTGCCTATTATATATTCTACATTTCTTGATTATACACTGACACATAATACGGCCATAACTGATACTCTGAGAATTATGCGAAGGAATGCGCTAAAAGCAGATTCCTTCGCATAATGATCAACCAACTGGCCCCGGTAACAGCTTTACTCTGAGAATCTCATCTGAAAGGTACCACTGGCTAATATTAATTCAAACCGAGAGCACACAGATATTGGTACAGCCGCAAAGAAAAAAGTAGCAGGATTCAGTATAAGTAAAGATTGGAGCTTAACTGTCGGTGTTGTTTTCTTGGTATCTGTCAAACGTCTGTCACTGCTACGTGATGCGACTGGCCTCTGTGTCACACCCTTATTCGTGCGACAGGGACAAGTAAACTTGAAAAATCTCATCATGTTCCTCTGAAAGCAGCGATCAGAAACTCTTCGAGTTTTTAAGAGACGCAGGAGCAATGTCCGATCGCTGCAAGACAAGGGACCAACGCCAAGAAGATGGAGTGGTTGAATCCCATCCCCTCAACTCAATGGTACTGAAATTCATGGGAGACCGTTCAATGCTGAAAACCTGCATGCCCTTGGGTTTCACAAGTCGTCTTGCAAAAGAGTGCCTAGACCCACTGTTTGCTGCTTCAGTTGTTCACGACTTGGCCACTTAGGGAAGAGCTGTCGCAGTTTGCAAAGGTGCAAGATTTTTTCGGAGCCTCATGATCCCACCAAGTGTAAATCGCTACTGTAACCCAAGTGCGCAAATTGTGATGGCAACCATAAAGCTTCCTTGTCAGGCTACCTTCAAAACAAAGAGACTTCAACACTTCGCCACCATGAAATAGTTCACGGAACACCACTTCTGAGAAATGCATCATCTCCTTTTCGAGAAAAAGTGAATCCAGTGCAGCGGAGCACAGAAGAAAGCCAACGACCACAGGCCTTGCACCCTCGGGCCCACCTACCCATGCTAAACGAGTCTATTGGGCAAATTTCGATCGAGCATTCTAGTGCATGTTCCCTCTTCAGTAAAGCCCACGAGTCAGCGTTCAGGAGGTTTGCTAGGCACCGATCTGGCAGCCCAGTGAAATGCGTATCCAGATTTGGATCCCCCTGTTGTGTAGTTCCAGCGTATTCCTCAGCGACCCGAGACAGTGGTTCCTGTCGTTGTTAAAGTATCCGGAAACAATTATTCCTTCTTTGTGGCAGAGCTTGTCCTCGCCATGCTGTTTGCTGCAGTACCAGTCATTATGTCGGCTCCTCAGCAGATGTAAAACCTCCAGGAAGGGAAGAATCTGTTGACTGTGTGGAGCCTATACTGGGTCAGCATGACTCTAGGCCCCGCTTGCATTTGCGTGTAGCGTATAGAGAGGATTTTCTTTAACGAAATTAACGCCGCAACATGGAGGGTGAGCTTCAATAATTTTTTCGCAAGTAACGATTCCAACTGGCTTCTCGGGCATGCTAGGCTGTTCCCAATTGTATTCTCTTTTGAGTATTACCCACGCTATAGTTGCTCGCAGCTTCTTGGGGCGCCGATGCATAACAGCCGATGAAGGGCAGGGTTGCTTACCTCTGCTCAGAGCAGCATAGCTGACGAAGCTTACTCCAGCAGCGCGAATTGTGGGCATGCCCTTGCCTCGCACGCTTTCTCCTCTCATTCTTCTTCCGGCGCCGCAGCACCGGGCAGTCGACGCTCACGACTTCATGTTAAAAATTTTGAAGCGTGCACATTAGGTTTGTTAAATGATGACTCACCTACATCTTTAAATGGTTATCAATACCCTAGCAGCGTATATTTGACTCCTTGCTCACGTGATCTTGTAACCGGTGTGGGTAGGCAACAGAGTTTGAGACATCTGGAAGTGACCACTTACCCATACATGTCAATCACCCTTTCTTATAGGTCTCATTGTCACCGCCGGTTTTTCTCTTCGTCCGTCCCCAACGTGTCACCGGCGTCTGCCATGTCATATGCCAGATGGGATGCCAGTTTCTGCATTGATTATTGCACAAAATTCGGGCCGCTGGCGCCGTAGGCCTCTGTTATAAGTTTTCAGCAAGGAGCAGCGACCGAGCCCCTCTATGGTTAGAACGAACCGGTCACTGCAGGAGCAAGCTTCTTTCCACTATCACGTGAATCTACATCAGGGGTTGCGTTGTGCGAGCACTAGCAGCGGCGGTGGCGGGAAGCGGACATGAAGGGAAAGATGTTTATTTTCCTTGCATGGCATGCGTCCGAGTCATTAGCCCCGAGAAGCTTTTGCCGCCAAACGGCCGAGCCGCTAGTTTCTTTTTAACATATATACTAAAATTTAGTGGGAAAATTTTGCATGGGCCATTAGCAATTCGCTTGTTCGAGCCAAATGTGTACGTTTAGATATATTTTTTAAAGAATATGTGCATGAAAATTTTTAGATGAAATGGAATCACTACCACGTGGTATGATGGATTACTTCATAACACAACGCACAGTGCACAGCACATGCAGGTGGTAGATGCGACAAGCGATGTTGTCGATGAAAATGTATTAGCATGAGGGATGAAACGGGCAAAATTACGGTCGATACCAGTAAAATAATGAAAATATATTCCCACTGTTAGTTTTGAATGGTCAAATATTAGATCATTCAGAAAGATTTGGCGATTCCTCCCTCCCTCGACAACTGAGATCTTTGTGTCCCATAGGTTCCCTCTCGTTTCCTAATTTCCCGGAATAAAGCTATTGCAGTGCTTCTTTTTGTTTCTCCTGCTAGCTGTGTTAAGACGCCCTGCCCTGTTTGCGTCCATTTGCTCAGAAGCGGACCGCGTGGTGTTTAAAAGCCTACTTTAATGTGACTCACATGTAGTCAGTTAAACAGTGGCGAAAACATTTTTTAAACCCAAGCGGTTTCCAGATCTTGCGAAGCGGTATCCTTTTTTTAAAATAGGCGAGCCAAGCGACTCGCTAAACGGGCGAGTTTCTCCGGTCCTTCAGTTTCCGCCACCGGTGCGCATTTTCAATTATGCAGTGAAAAAAAACAACCCGAAGCAAAATCACATGGAACCAGCGAGGGCCCACCCAAACAGGTTTCCTGGTTATTGATTACACTGGTTCATGTAGTTTGTGTTCTAGTTGTGCTGTGTATTACGCCATATATAAATTATGGAACCAGTCGGAAAGGAGTAGCCAGCTGCGCTTTCAGGCCCCTAGTGGTCATTTTATGTCCATGTCCCCCCAGAAAACTGTCGCTGGTGATTTGGATCCACTTGGTAGTTTCTTAGAAAATATTCGTAAAATTTGTATACGGCATTTTGTTCCTTGCTGCGACAGCAGGTAGATTTACCCTCCGCGATTTCTCGGATGCTTTTACTCTAAGGAACAGTTCCTCTAAACACAGGCTTCGCACACACAACAAAAAGTTATCTGCAGGATTAAGGTGGGCGGAGTTGGGTGGTGGATGGCGCTTCTGGAGTCTAGAGGTGAGACGGGGGAAGAGGTGGTTGGGTGGGTAGCATCCTAGCTATGGGACTGGGGGTGATTTAGCTCGTGGGTTGTGGTCTGGGAGGGGAGCTGACCCCTCCAACTCCTTCTTTGAATTCGATTTCGCCATCGCTATGTTTGTTTTGCTGCTGTGTGGGCTTTAAAGGGGTGGAGCCCTTGTGGAGGGTGTGGGTAGGTGAGTTTGGGGCAGGTGGCGCTTCTGGAGTGTAGAGTTCAATGAGTGGCTAGTGGATGGCGCTTCTTGATGGTGAAGGCGGGAAACGATGGAGTGGAGTGGTGGATCCAGGGAGGCTGTGGGGGGCTGAGCATTTCCCTAGCTAGGGGGTGTGGTGGAAATGGAGCTGGTGGTTGGGTCTGCCGGAAAGTGGAGTCTTCCCTTTCCTAAGGCGTCACACACACGGCGCCGGCATATTTCCAAAGCGTCAACGTACTGCCATCGCAGTAAAATGCTTCTGTTCCCTGGATAACAAGAAAAACGTTGCCACAGTCGCGTCCTGTCGCAAGGTTACGCCGCCTCAAACGTAGAAGTGATCTAGGCAAGGCTTAATTGTTCACGGGAACTCAGATTAAAAGCAAGACCGCAAAATAGTGCTGTCAGAATGTGACCTTGAGCAGTTGTGACGAAAAGCAACCCCCGTGAGCTATGCAGGTTGTACTAAATGGTACCACAACTTTGATACCGTTCACGATTGAGGATGTACTCAACAATGACCCTCATTGCATTGACCCTATTTTTATCGCCTACTACAGACCAACTCAAAGCTCCTTCCTTCAATTGTAAACGCCGTGGCGGCTCCGTCGCTATGGTGCTGGGCTGCTGACCCGAAAGGAGCGGGTTCTATCCAGGCCGCGGTGGTTGCATTTCTATGGAGGCGAAATTCTCGAGGCACGTGCATTGATCTATGTCAGTGCATGTTAAAGAATCCTAGGCAGTCGAAATTATCCGCAGCCCTCCACCATGGAGTACCTCATAACCTGAGCCGCCTGGGACGCTAAACCCCATCAAACCAAAACCAAAGCTTCCATCACTTGTGATAATAATCTTAAGTTGACGAAATTCATATTTCTAATGAAGGTGTTCTTAATTTGATCTTACCCTTGGAAACCAAAAACAGCTGTGAGCCTGATGACAAAGCGAAATTATTTCTAGTCCTGGCTAATAGATATGTCAACGCTATTTTTCGAAAATCTCTCTCAATCGACACGATTGCTTCGTCATTGAAAGTATCGAAAATTCTCACCCAGCAAAAATCTGGTAATATGCTGGCATTACAAAACTGTAAACCTACTTCAGTAAAAGCCAGTTTATGTAAATTGCTGGAAGATATCACTTTCAAGCTTATTATAGTTTCGTCGAGTCCAACCATGTCCTGAGTAACCTGCAGCATGGCCGTACTCGTGAGTTTAGCACCATGCGAGTTAGCTGACATCTCTCGTGCTTTTGATATGGTTGAACAGGGTTACTGTACTTTTACAAAGCTATCCAAGGCGTGTGGCATTCACCCTCACTGTAAACGCTTAGAACAGCTTAATTCTGTATCAAAAAGCTCTACTAGGATGAAAACCTTGGCGAGTGTGCATAGATAGATAGATTCATAGAGGCATATTGCTATAAATATGTCGTTTTCTGAAGAACAAAACTGATGGCGGTTTACCCTGGCTAAGCACGAAATATTCTCCGAAAGCAGATTTTCGCAGGTAGACACTACCGCCAAGTACCTGAAATTGCGATTAACTGTCCACTGACAACCGGGAGCCAGGTATGTGCCTTTCTTTTCCTACATACCACCAGAGTGTGGAACGTTGTCAACGACAACGCCAATGAACCGAATGAACGCCGTCCGGCTATTGCTCCACTGCGTTTCTGCCAAAACGTTGCGAACGCAAAAGCATGCAGCGCACATGTCTCTGTCACTACCGCTATGTAGCCCAAAGCTCTATTGAGGTGTCTACTGGCCCAGGGAGTCAGTTACGCGCGTTTCGTTTCCTTTCATGGCTTTCTAGCACAGATGGCAGTCGATGAAGACGATGGAGTGCAATAGCCCGAGTCTGCGGCAGATTAAAAGACGCGGCGCCATAGGCTGCGGCGATAGCATAGTGCTCTCGTACAGTGGACATCGAAGCCGATGTGTTCACGCCACCGCGGTTTCGAAACCCCAGTCGTGGCAGTATTTATTTTATTTCTGCAGGTATCTGAGAGGCTTCAGACACACCTCGCCTTTTCGAGGATTGCAAGTCAAATCGCGTTTCGCGCTAAATTGTAGTTGCGAGTCAGCGCTCCTGTGTGTTGTTGCGGCCTGCCTGTTTTTCGTCCTGCTGCGCTCTCCACACTAATATGCATTAAAAAGCCCAGTCGTACTAACCACATAGCCATTTTTTTCGCAAAGCTCAGAAAACGTATATAAAAGCGAAAGCTTTACCCGCCGCGAACTTGCGATTTCGCCGTGCCGGTGCTCCGAGGAGGCACATGACGTCACAACGCGCACCTCGCAGCAGTTATTTCTCTCTCTCTCTCGCTCCCTAGTCAATACTGCGCATACGCCACTAGTAGCACTGAGCCACAGGTGTTCCGCCGCTGCGCAGCGCCGCGCCTGTCCTCAGAATCCAATTTTCAGTTTTCAGTTTTCTCCTTCTTCTTTCAGTCCCTCCTTTATCCCTTCCTTTACGGCGCGGTTCGGGTGTCCACCGAGATATGTGAGACGGTTACTGTGCCATTTCCTTTCCTAATAATAATTGGTTTTGGGGGGAAAGGAAATGGCGCAGTATCTGTCTCATATATCGTTGGACACCTGAACCGCGCCGTAAGGGAAGGGTAAAGGAGGGAGTGAAAGAAAAAAGGAAGAGAGAGGTGCCGTAGTGGAGGGCTCCGGAATAATTTCGACCACCTGGGGATCTTTAGCGTGCACTGACATCGCACAGCACACGGGCGCCTTAGCGTTTTTCCTCCATAAAAACGCAGCCGCCGTGGTCGGGTTCGAACCCGGGAACTCCGGATCAGTATTCGAGCGCCCTAACCACTGAGCCACCGCGGCGGGGCAAATTTTCTTTCCTCAAAAACAAGAAAAATCTAGTGAGCAGACGGCGTTCATAGAGTTCATTGGCGTTGACAACTTTGCAAAGGCTGTTCATTTTCGCGAAAGGAAAGGCGCAAAACTGGCTCCGTGAGTCAGTGGAGACCTCAATCTCGCTTTCATGTACGTAGCGTTGGTGTCCAACTGCAGAAGCCTGCTTTGATTCCGTTCTGCACACTGGATAGGCAGCGCGCCCTCCCTGCCACCCTGAGAGGTGGCATGCAGTTAATGCTTGACCGCGAGAGATAGATCACCGAATGAACTCTGCGGCCTAGCTATTGTTGCAGTGCCGCGTGTCGGCCACAACGCTGTCAGCGCTAAAACATTCAGGCCTCATGCATTCCTTCTCACCACCGCCACATGTATCAAAGCACGAATGAGGCGTCCTCATATCCAGGGAGCCAGTTATGAGCCCTTCCTTTCCTTAAAGCCATCGCCGTCTAAAACATTGTCAACGCCAACGCCAATAAACGCAGTGAACGCGCACATCTTTCGCTTCGTATATCCTGGATTAGGCCAGCTAATCCACATTAATTCGTTGAAATCGATTAGATGGTTTGTAATTGATGGTTCATAAGACGTGTTACAGAGTTCGGATGTGGGTCCACTTTTTTTTCAGCATAGATATAAATGATCTACTGCTTCATGTATTACAAACATACGCCGGTATGCTGAAGACTGCGAGTTTTCTTGCGCAATTAAATAACTACAGGATTATGACCTCCTTAAGAATTCATTTTCAAACTGAGTTAAACGGTGCATTGCATGGCTAAGCAGCATTAATTTTTCCAAAACAGTTTTCATGTCGTTCTCAAGGCGCAATATTTTCTTATTCACATATTCGTTAAATGTCAATTTCCTAAAATAGTTCAGGAATATAAATGCCTCGGCATGAAATCCACGCAGGCGCCGGTTAGACCTGTGACGGAGCGGAGGGTGCAGCGAATTTTTTGCTCCGCAAAGGCTGCCATTGGAAACTATACCTGGCAGCGTTTAAAGCTACAACCTTATCCAGTGCGGTTAGCCTATTATTGCACTTCTAGTAATTAGCGGATATTAAAAGAATGTCATAGTGAAGTTAGGAGGGCAGATGAGGCTTATGCAATGCTAAAGGGCGGGCACGTAATATGATATCGTGGATTAGCGATCAGCCGAGAACCTGGTGTGGGATTCCTCATCAATAAGGACATAGCTGGCATCTCGGAGGAATTCTATAGCATTAACGAGAGCGTAGAACTTATAGGGATTAGGCTAAATAAGAGGTACAAACTGAACGCGCCACAGGCCTATGCGCCTACATCCTGCCGTGATGATCATATCGTCGTAGGCTTCTATGAAGACGTGGAATCGACACTCAGGAATGTAAAAACAAACTCTACTGATGGCCGAGTTCAATGCAAAGGTAGGCAAAAAGGAGGCTGGTTACCAGGCGGTGGGTGACTATTGCTTAGAATCTAGGAGTAGCCGGGGGAGTTATCACAGTTTACTGAGAGAAATGATTTACGGATCATGAATACCTGCTTCTGCAAATGAGAGAACAAGAAGTGGACGTGGAAAAACCCTGACAGGGAGACTGAAAATGAAATAGACTTCATACTGCGCGCTCCCTCTGTCGTCGTGCATCTGGGAGGTCTCAGTCCTCAGAAAGGTGCATGTGGCGGCCACATGATGGGAAGGCCTCGAAATAGCCTAGACATGAAGAGGGAACATAATAAGCTAGTGATGCGGAGGGGTAAGAGGGAAAGTAGAGGGATACAGTATCTCACTGCAGTACAGATATTCGGCTTTAAATGAGGACGGCGAGCCTAATGTTCAGTCAGTGAGCGATTAGTTCGTAGCTATAATTATGGAGTGCGCAGTAGAAATAGGCGATAGGATGTATGGACAGGATACCGACAAGCTGTCTGCGGAGACAAAAGATCTCATCACGAGACGCCAAAGGACGAAAGCTTATGACCCCACAGACAATAGAAATGGCACAGATATAAAAGCCAATGAATGAGCGCAAGGTAGCCGACATAAGGTAGTATATTATGGAGAGGATCGAGAATGCTTTAATGAACGGAGGTAGCCTGAAAGCGACGAAGAGGAAACTAGGCATAGGTAAAAACCAGATGTATGCGTTGAGACAAGGACGGCAATGTCATTAACAATACAAGATAGTCAAACTAGGCGAAGAGTTCGACACGAATCTATACAGTAGCCGATGTAATCAGAACGTTAATGAGAGAGACAGTAGCGAAAAGCAATGCGCCATCTTCTCAGTAACGAAAGAAGTAAAAAAAAAATGGCTGTGGTTTAGCTCTGGTTAAACCTGCATTGACGTGATAGGTACAGCTGGCCGAGTAGAACTCGCACAGTTGAATTGCAATGTCAGTCTTTCGCCGCTCCGTTTCGCTGAGCGTTCCCTCTTCATCTTCCTCCCTGAACGTAGAATTACTCCCCCCTCCCCTCCCCCCACTCGGTTTCGCCGGCGCGCCGAGCCACCGGCAGCTGCTCCGCACAACGCGACCAGCCACGGCGCCGCCACGCTGAAAGCTCGAAATGCTAGCATAATGAAGCTATCGCTACAAAAGCATTAGACGCATTGCAATGCGGAAAAGCAGCTGGTGAGGGTCAGGTAACAGTAACAGTAGATCTGTTGAAGGATGGGGGGAGTTTGTGCTAGAAAAACCAGCCACCCTGCATACGCAATGCCTTCTGACCTCGACCGTACCAGAAGCTTGGAAGAACGCTAACATTATCTTAAATCTTAAAAGAAGAGACGTCAAGGACTTGAACAATTACAGATCGATCAGCTTACTGTCCGTTGCCTACAAAATAATTACTAAGGCAATCGCTGATAGAGTCAGATCCACGTTAGACTTCAATCAACCAAACGATCAGGGAGGCTTTCGTAAAGTCTAATCGAGAATAGACCATATTCGCGATGTCAACCAGGTGATACAGAAAGGCGCAGAATATAGCCAAGGCCCCTATATAGCGTTCATTGGCATTTCTGCGCGTGCTATCGCCGCCGAAATCTGTCAACTTCTTCCACATCTTCAAATGCACAAACGGCGATTGTATTCGATGAATAAAAAGGCGAGCTACGCCGTTGTATAAATAAACACTGCGAGAAAGCCAACTCAACCAGCCTTCAAAAGCGTATTACTAAAACCAAATTGCCGATTAAGTAAATTCAATAACAGTGCTCTCTTTTAGTGGTGACAGTCTTCAAATTCGCAATATAGCCCTGCTCCTAAAATAAAATGTTTATTAGCTAATTTTATTTAACTAATCGTATAATTATTGAGCCATATCAGGTACATAATGTCCGCCTTGCTCTAAAAAACACGTTAACAAACCACCTAGAAGTATCTCGCAATGTTTCTAAAATAAAAATCTAGTAAAGGTTAAAAGAGCCGACCAGCATGTATATATTTGTTTATTTATTTATTCACTGTGCCCTCAGCATGAATGACATTGCATACGGAAGTGCCTAACAAGAAACCAAGAATAGAATGCAGTTAATGACGGAATAAGCAGGATTCTGTGGAAATCTTCCTGAATGCATTAGACAATAAATTTGAATTTTTAGCTTTCACTGAAACTTGGTCCACCAACGATTATGATGCTATACAGTTTCCAGGATACAAATGCGTATCAATTTCGCGGAGTGGTAAGAAAGGGGGAGGTGTGGCTATTTATATAATGAACTACCTAAATTATGTCACCATGAAAGAGTTTTGTGTATTAAATCTACACTTTCTCATGTTAAAGTGTGTTGGTACCATATTTTTCGTTGTATACAGGCCGCCTTCTGGATCGCAGGCTATTTTTTAAGCATTTCTTGAAAATATGTTAGAGCAGTGCATACTGTTTAAGTTGCCTGTAGTTATTTGTGGTGATTTCCATATCGATCTTTTATTGCTTCATTCTAATCAGCAAAGAATGCTTGATATTTTTCTATCGTTTGGTTGTGAAAATGTAATACATATGCCAACTAGAGGGACAGACATGTGCCATAGTTTACTATATGTGTGTTTTCCAAGCTACAAAAAGGATGATGTGCAAGCAGGTGTACTAATAGCTGATATTAATGACCATTTACCTATTTTTATGTTCTTTAAACCCTACTGTACACCACAGAGTCATTTCAAAACATGTGCACCCATTGCATACAGAATCATTAATGAAGCTAAGACCATAATATTTAGAAACTTAGTAGCAGAAACAAGCTGGGCAGATGTTATTGAACTGTCTGACCCAGTCGCAGCATATGACGTTTTTATTAAAACAGTTACCGAGCTCTACAATCAAGCCTTCCCTACAGTAGAATTCAAAAAGTGTAAAAAAGCCAGAAAGCCATGGATGAATGCCGACCTTCTGAAAAGAATTACAGAGCGTGACAGACTATTTTCCTTTTTTATGAGAACAAAAAATACGGACTGTTTGACTGAATATAAAAGAATTCGTAATAAGCTCTGATATTAAAAAATCCAGGACTAGTTATTACTAACATAAGATTACTGATATCTGCAACAACATTAAACAGGTATGGAATACTGTAAACAAGCTAATGTCCAGCAACAAAAGAAACGGCATCTCTGAACTCGTTATAAATGGTGTGCCTTACACAGGGGTGTCGCTTGCTGACAAACTTAATGAGCACTTTCTTATATCAGAGGCTTCAAGTAAATCTCAGGCAAGTAACTGTGATTTTACAACGTATATCCCATCCAACATCCAAAGCTCAATATTCATGTTTCCAACTACAGAATTAGAAATCTGCACAGTAATCAAAGACCAATAAAATAGCAGTGCATGTGGTGCTGATGACATTACCGTTCAACCTATAAAATCCATCATTCACGTAATTAGTCAGCCACTTACGCATACATGAAACCTTATTTTGAGTACCGGAATATTTCCAGATAAATTAAAAATTGCAAAAGTCTCCGTCATACACAAGGGAGATGATAGAAATGATATAAATAATCATAGGCCAATTTCGGTCCTACCAATCCTCTCGAAAAACGCTAAGGCGCCCGTGTGCTGTGCGAAGTCAGTGCACGTTAAAGATCCCCAGGTGGTCGAAATTATTCCGGAGCCCTCCACTATGGCACCTTTCTTCTTTATTCGTTCACTCCCTCCCTTATCCCTTCCCTTACGGCGCGGTTCAGGTGTCCAACGATACATGAGACAGATACTGCGCCATTTCCTTTCCCCTAAAACCAATTATTATTATTAATATTATTATTATTATTATTATTATTATTAATATAGTCTTCTCGAAAGTAGTTGAACAAGTTATAAGCATCCGGCTACTAAACTTCTGCAAGCGAAGCGATATCATCGCCGAGCAGCAATATGGATTCCAGAAAAATAAATCTACCGAAATGGCGCTAATAAAAATTAAGGACAAGATAATAGACAATTTTGAGCAAAAAATACATACAATAGGTGTTTTTCAAGACTTTAAAAAGACATTCGACTCCTTTAAGCACCCTATTTTACTTTACAAGTTATATAAATGTGGCATTAGAGGAACGGCTCTCACATTAATAAAGAATTGCCTCTTAAATGTTCACCAGTACACGAATATTACGAATGCAAAATCCAGCTTAGGTCAGATACAGTACGAAGTTCCGCAAGGATCAATCCTTGGGCCGCTGTTATTTCTGCTTTAAATAAATGATATCATTAACGTGCCGTCTACATCAGAAATAGTACTGTACGCTGATGATACCAATGTATTAATCTGCGGACAAGATCTAGAAGTCCTCCAAGTAGAAACCAATGTATGGCTGGAAAATTTGTCGGCGTGGCTGCACGGTAATGAACCAGAGCTAAACACTAAAAAAACTAAGTACATTATATTCCGCGCTTGTAGCAAGTGTATAGAACAAGAAATACTTATCCAATTTCGCGATGAATCTATCGAACGTGTAATGTCATATCAATTTCTTGGAGTCATTTCACGGACATCTACACTGGTCACCTCACATTGAAAAAGTTCGCATTGGTATCTCTAGGTCCATTGGTATCATGTATAAAATAGAACCTTTTGCCTATCTGCCTAAAGAAACAACTATACTACACACTGGTACATTCGCGTTTCCACTATTGTCTTCTTGTGTGGGGCACAGCACCTAAAACCAGCATAGAAAACATATACCTATTACAAGAGAAATTTTTGCGACTAATAGATAATGCATCATACTTTAACCACACGGCCCCATTGTTGAGAAAACACCAACTGCTTACACTGTGGAATGTTAAAAACAAAAAGATAGTGTTAACTACTTACGTACAAATGCATTCCGATCCTACTGCTTTTTGTCATCAGTATCTAACGAAAACATACACCTATAACACCCGGCACATATTTTATAATAAGGAAAAAATACGTACAAACTACAGCACCCAGAAACTTAGCTACAGAATTTCCAGTTTTTTAAATGATCACCATCCTGCTGTAAGCATTATTCAGGAAAGTCAATTATCGAAAGCTTTCAAAAATAGCACCACTATGTATCTGTATTCACTCCAGGCATGACCACTCTTTTTGTTCTTATCCTGTTGTTTCTCACAGTATTTGCCGAACTGTTGTACATAAATGTTCAATATGAAATAACTCGAGTTTCAATGTTAACCAACCACTCTTATTTCCATCCCGTTTAGTGTTTAATATATGCGCTGAATGTCTTGTACTCTCGACTGGGAGCAAGAAAGGCGCAGACTCTTTGCCAGGCACCCATTTGTCTTTTGGTCTGCGCCCTAGGCAACTGGACCACACAATGTCTGAATAAACTCTTTGACTATTTGACAAAGCGAATTGAAATTCCTTCATAATGGTAAAATTAGGAACCTAATCACGAAAACATTGGTTGTCATGAATGGCTGTGATATCTAGGGGAAGGCAGTTCCATTCGACAGATGGCCGGCGAAGGCAAGGCTGAAAGAAAGCTTTTGTACTGCAATTTAACATGCCAACCGAATGACGGTGATAAGTGCAGCGCGAAATGCATGCTGGTGTACAAATAAATCATCGCCTAACCTGATGTGATGATGGAATTCGTGAAACAGACTTTTTCGCAGGATCGCCTGATTTTCAGGTAAGATTCTAAGGATGACAAGGAAAATTTAGCTGTTATATAGCTGAGGGACTTCCGGTGCGATTATATTTTGAAAGCATGAAGCGGAAACAGAGTTGTTTCGTACAAGTTAAATAGGCACTAACAGGTTTCTATGCATACGGTTCCATATTGAGGCGACATACTGTAGCTTCGAACGTTGGGAAGTTTTAAAATGTAGAAGTTTTAGCGAACATGCAGCAACGGAGCAGTTGCGACGTAAGTGCCCTATATTTGAGGCTAGCGCTTCATTGATGGCATATTCAGTATGGGCAAACCCCGGTATGTTTCGGGTGGAGAAAGGATGCATAAGTTGCCTAAGTATTTGTTAGCATTTACGGAATCAAGAGGAATGCCATGCAGATAAAATGACCGGAAAGCGCTAGAAGGAAGGTTATTACATTAAACTGGGAACAAAAGCAGACCAAGGACGTACCGTTGTAGTAGGTCAGATGGGGCTTTAATAAGCGGTGATCTAGTGGCATATGCTTTTTGTTTGAGCTCTTCCACTTTTCTGCAGTTTTTTGCTTTTGTGCGTGAACTGTGTCCTCGTCATCCTTCGGGATGGCGGGAGTACAACCCCTGCGTCCTCCCGTGGTCGCCGTTGACAAGACTGCGGCTCTACCAGGTGGCAACTCTAGTGCTGATGTGGAGCTTCCAGATTCGTCTGATGAATCCTCGGTGACAGCGATGGATTCTGACAGCAGCAGCTTCACGCCTGTTGAGTCGCGCCGCCTGAAAAGGAAGTTGCGCCGGACATCGACAGCGGGTGAGTTGCCTACGAGGAATGTTGACCAGCCAGGTGTGTTCTCAGTGGCCTTCGTTCCTATAATGCAGACGGCTAATCTGAACACTATTAACAGACAGCGGCTAACCCAGTTTTTCGACCGGGTTGTTCCGGGACAAGTCTGTGAAGTTAAAATTAATGCATGGAAGAATGTCCTGACAGTAGATGTAACATCTCAGGCATCAGTAAACAAGCTGAAAGAAACTAGCGTCCTCGGTGGCATGGCGGTCCGCTCCTACGTTGCTTACGGGAAGCGGACAACCACTGGAGTTATCACTGATGTTGACCCGGAGATAGCTGACAAGGACCTCTGGTCGCTGATTAAATCTACGGCCCGGATTGTTGACATTCATCGTTTCGGGGGCTCCAAGTGTGTCAAGCTAGTTTTTAAAACTGACGCTCTGCCATCCCACGTCAAGGTGGGCTATGTGAGGCATCCTGTCCACCTGTATGTTCCCAAACCTGTTCAGTGCCACAAGTGCAACAAGATAGGTCATGTGAGTGCTGTTTGCAAGAATGAGGTATCCTGCCGTCGATGCGGCGGGATGCACCAGCATGACACCTGCACGACGGAGACTATAAACTGCGCCAACTGCTCGGGTGCCCATGAAGCCACAGCTAAGGACTGCCCTAAGCTGCAAAACGAAAGACTCATCCTGAAAAAGATGGTGAAGGACAATTCGACCCACCAAGAAGCGGCGGCGCGTATTCGTCGCCGCAAACATCGTTCCCGGCGGCGTCGTCCGGTTCCACATAATTCTAGTCCACCTGCACCACAGTCGCAGGAAGTATCAGCTCAGCCGGCACAGCAGCATGAGCCTAACAACGATAACAAGACGTCTGCGGCCGTGTCCCATGTTACCGCAGTAGCTCAGTCTGATGCGTTTGTGTTACCTTCTTCCTCTGATGCTGAATGGCCTACTCTGCCATCCAAGGAGTCGCCATGGCAAGACCAAGACCGGTTGCCACTCCAGCTGACACTGTTGGCAAGCCCGAAGGTCAGGATGTGAGCATAATGTTAAAAAAGCTTGTGTGTTCAATCCGCGCGCTGCTTTCAGGCATTAACACGCCAACAGAAAAGATTGTTGTGCAGTTTTCGGATGCACTTGAGCCGCTCTTGGCGGCGTTGCAGTAATTCATTATGTCACAACCAAAACCCACCTCATCTGTGCCAATGCACGTGCGCCTTAGTGTAGTGGTGCAATGGAATGCCCGAGGCCTACGAGGTCGTCTGAGTGACTTCCGGCAACGCGTCCACAAGTACCGCTTCCCTGTGCTGGTTATATGTGAGCCCAACATGCCGTCGCCTTTCCGCCTTTCTGGATACGTGCTGCTGTGGTCTCGCACAGAAGACGAAACTAGCAAAGTGTTAGTTTGCATACGCCAAGGCATTGCGCACGTCCGCCATGTTCTACAGCCACACAACACAAACCATGACATCTGTTTGACAGTCACGCTAAAAGGACGGGTCTTTTCGATAATCGGTGCCTACATTCCACCTAGAGATGCCATTAATACTTCGTACCTATATTCAGCAATTAGAGTTGTCCAGCTCCTCATATCATAGTGGGCGATTTTAATGCTAATCACCCTCAGTGGGGCAGTGCTGTTATGAATAACCGAGGCAGGAACCTGTTTGACTTTATGCACTCCCAGAACTTCATCAATGTCAACGATGGTTCACCTACGTTTCTGCGTGGCACGTCGTACAGCAGCTGCTTGGATCTGGCGTTTGTTTCAGGAAGTCTCCAGTCTTACATCAGCTGGTGCAGTGACGTGGAAACACATGGGAGTGACCACATTCCAACGTATGTATGCGTCAAGTGGTACGCACCTACTACTTCGTCTCGCGTGCGATATACAGACTGGCCTGCCTTTAGGCCGTCCGTGGAGATTTCCTGTGTGGACCTCTCAACACCATCTAAAATAGAAGGCCTGATTACGTCCTCTCTCAGTGAGACCACGCGGTATATATGTGCGCCTACGCCAGGGTCTACTATTGACGTGGAATTCGAAAGACTACGCGCAGTCCATCGGCGCGCCGAAAGGAAATACAGAAGAACCAAATCCACGTATCATCTTGCCCTTTGTCGCCGAGCTCAACGACAAATAAAGCGCCACCTAGCGAGACTAGGGAGACAACGTTGGAGGCAGTTCTGTTCATCGCTGGACTCTCGCAAACCACTGTCGCGTATTTGGCATGTAGCCAGGAGCTTGCGTTCACCCCCGCAGGAACGCTATCCTTTCCATGCCCTGTCTATTTGCCAACGCCGTAATAATGTAGAGGTAGCAGAAGAATTCTGCAAAATGGTTGTGGGCACAACTATGGTACCATCAACCAGTTTGGAGGCTTTTGTACCACCTTCATCAGATGACCACTACGACATGCTATTCACGATGCCTGAACTAGAAGCTGCTCTTTCCTCGTGTAGGCGTTCATCTGCACCTGGTCCTGACGGGATTTCGTACGCGTCCCTCTCTCACCTTGGCATGGAAGGCCGAACTGCGCTGCTCAGTTACTACAATGATACATGGGCTTCCGGAATCGTTCCAGAACACTGGAAGATCAGCCGCCTGGTTGCACTTTTGAAGCCTGGCAAACCTCCTTATGAGCTTACCTCATACCGGCCAGTTGCACTAGCAAGCTGCGTCGGCAAAGTTATGGAGCGAATGGTGCTGGCGCAGCTCGAATGGTTTATAGAGCAGAATGCTCTCTATCCGGATATGATGACCGGGTTCCGGACGGGACGTTCTTTGATTGACAGCGTAATCGACCTCATATCGACAGTGGAACATGAAAAACGTAGTCGCCGACTCGTCGCTGCTGTCTTCTTGGACATCAAGGGGGCCTACGATAATGTACTTCATGACGCCATCCTTGATGCCCTTGACGACATTGGCGTTGGCGGCCGGATGTATTCGTGGATTGCGAGCTACCTCAACGGCCGGTCTGTTTACATGTCTACGCCTGATGGGGAGACTACCCGTCATCAGGTTTGCCGTGGAGTTCCTCAGGGAGGAGTTCTTAGCCCAACCCTATTTAACGTGGCATTGATTGGACTGGTGAATGAACTTCCCACTAACATTCACATCAGTGCTTATGCTGATGATATCTGCATCTGGGCGTCGGGTTCGACACGTCCGCAAATGCGTGCGAGATTACAACGTGCCGTGTCATCTACTTCAAGGTACCTACGGCGTCAGGGTTTGCACTTTGCAGCTGAAAAATGTGCTGTGGTCGCATTCACGCGCAAGTCTGTCTGCCACTACCTGGTAACTCTTCAAGGGGTTGCAATACCATACGTCTCCCACCACAGATTTTTGGGCATTATCATTGACCGCGATCTGTCATGGTCGAGGCATATAAACATGCTAAAGAAAAGACTCACTCTTTTTTGCCATGTGCTTCGCTTTGTGGCAGGCATTAAATGGGGCCCAACGGAGCGCTCCTTGCTTCGACTTTACTATACCCTCTTTATTGGCTACATTCGTTACAGCCTGCCTGTACTCTCTAACATGAGTATTTCCTGCTTGCGGACATTAGAGAGTGTCCAAGCACAGGCGCTCAAGATATGCCTCGGATTACCACGTTGTGCCTCGAACAAAGGCACGATTGAGGAATCTCGTGCGTGTCCAATATCGGTCTACCTGTCACACGAACCACTTCGTGTATATTTACGTGCGCTTACACGGCACCGCTGTCACCCGCTGACGAAGATTTTTGATGAGCGACCAGACAGCAGTTTTGCACGCGCACTGCGCTTCCATCGCTCCGAATTGCCATCAGACCACGCCCTGCCGCATCATTCCTTGCAGCCCCCATGGGTAATGGCTCAGCCTTCAGTCTGCCTGCATGTCCCTGGCATAATCAAGAAGCCTGCGATGCCGGTTAGCGGACTGAAGCAACACGCACTTGCCTACATCTGGTCAGAATACCACAAATGTGTGCACGTCTACACGGATGGATCTGCGTCTCCAAATGCATCAACAGCAGCTTTCGCAATCCCTGCACAACAGACGACCCTCAGATTCATTTTGGGACACAGGTCTACATCAACCGCTCCAGAGCTTGTGGGCCTTCGGGAATCGATTCGCCACATCTGCGGAGAGCCGCCTCAGGAGTGGTGCATTTTCACCGACTGTAAACCTGCGCTACACATTTTAGGATGCTTCCTACGCCACACAGCCTACCAAGCTCTGGCTCTTGATATCATTAGTCTCGTATCATTTGCTCAGGGAAATGGCCACCGTATAGTGTTTCAGTGGATCCCCGGACACTGCGGACTCGATGGAAATGAGACCGCCGACGCTGAAGCAAGGAGCGCCTTCAGCAGTGGCCTGCGTACAGCTGTACCGTTCTCTATAGTGGACACAACTTGTCTCCTTTCGGAATTGATGAGGAGGGCGACGGCAATGTACTGGGCCCTGCCAGACACCCGCCACGTCCGCCTTAAACGGCTAGATCCGACGATGACCTTTTCAGTTCCTCGCGGAATACCTCGCCCTATTGCAGGCGTTATCCGTACACTACGTTTAAACGTGGCATTCACGCGCAAATACTTGCACTTAATAGGACAAGCGGACTCCCCGGAATGTACCACATGCGGCGTGCTAGAGGCTATAGAACATATTTTAGTGGCGTGTCCAGCGTATGCACGTGAAAGACTCATACTCGCATCTGCTCTGAAGCCTATGGACACATCGCTCCTCTCTGAGGATTTGATCCTCGGCGCTTGGCCAGATAGTTTTAGAACTGTAAAGGCAACGCGAGCGCTCTCACGCTTTTTGAGCGACACGGACCTTGTCTCGCGTTTGTGATGTCAGAAAGTGTGCCTTGTTTTTTTTTTAAGTTGTTTTTCATCTGCCTCCTCCCATCATCATCATCCCCCATCGTGACCTTCTTTTATCTCCTCTTCCCGTCCCCCAGAGCAGAGTAGCAGGCCAGATATTTATTTTTCCGGCCAACCTCTCTGCCTTTCCTATCAATAAACCCTCTCTCTCTCTCTCTCTAGTGGCATATGTGAAAACATCCTGCCAAAAGTTCAGAAGGAAAGGTGCAGTCCATCGGTATACGTTAGGATCGGGAATAAGATGACAACTATGAAGTAACATTTTAGGCCCCATTCAAGAAAGGCTTTCGCAAAGCATTAAAAAATGCTGTTTTGTGCAAGATCACTTTAAAGCTGCTGTGTACAGCCGTCCGAACGGTGCGCACTCTTCTTCTATAATGACGGTCGTTGCCGCCTGGCGGGCCCGTTATAACTTCTAATGACGTGAGGAGTTCGACACAATCAATGCGAATGTACATGCCCAATAAGGTCTTGTAGCGAGCCTTATACCACTCGTAAATTACGCAAGTCTACTCCCCGTTGCCCCTTTTCAGTGCTGTATACTCGTGTGTGTACGGCTGTACTATCGGGGACAAAGAAAGTGATCCCCACTCCAAGTTCCTAACCACGCCGCACTGCATGAGTGCACTACTTAACGACGCACTCCTGATGTCGAGACCGGCTCGGAACTTGTAAGGGGTTCTTGCATCCACAGAGAAGGCGTTGGGTTCAATAAACAGATACAGCAGGCACACACATTGCCGATTCATTGGTCAGCCAGCACATCGCATCAAAGGCTACCTTCACGGCCTTTTTATGGGCACGTGGCGCGGGAGAGGCGGCCTCACCGAACGCCAAGGGCAACGCGGCATGAAACACGAGCGTTGCAACCTGCGCTGGATAGAACGCTCAGCAGCGTTGCGAAGAAAGCGTGCATAGACCGCAATGAGCCCGTCGCCTCGGAAGGTCCATGTGATGCGCCGTTCACTACGGCGGAACTGAACAATGCGCTGCAGCGCTTCCGCCGCCGCTCGGCGCCCCGCCCGGACCGGACGGGGTGATATACCAGATGCTGCGAAACCTTGATGCGCAGCAACGACAGATCCTCCTGCAGCAGATCAATCTGGTGTGGGAACGCGGGGAGCTACCGGAGGATTGGCGAACCGCGATCGTTTGCCCCATCCGAAAGGCAGGGCGCCCACCTACGGAGCTGAGCGGATACCGGCCAGTGGCATTAACATCGGCGGCAGGTAAGCTCATGGACCATATGGCGTTGCAGCGTCTGAACGAGCGGCCTGCGGAGGCTGATTGGTTTGTCGAGCGGCAGACGGGTTTCCGTGGGATGCGGTGCACGGCTGATTCTATACAGGACGTTGTTACAGCGCTGGAGCATGCCAGGAGGGCAGGACAGGTTGCGCTGCTGCTGTTACTGGACGTCTCGGGCGCTTTTGACAATGTTCACCGCGCACCAATTCTCGCGGTGCTTGAGGGGGCCGGTGTGAGCGGGCGCCTTTTGCGATGCGTTCACGGCTTCCTGAGCAGGCGTACCATGCGCGTACGAGTAGGGGGTAAGCTTTCCAAGCCTCGCCTGGTGGACATGGGCCTGCCGCAGGGCTCTGTCTTATCACCATTTCTGTTTAATGTGGCCATGTGGGTGGTGCTGGCCTCCCTCCCCACGAGCGGCCGACTCCATGTGAGTATGTCCATACATGCGACGACATAGCTCTGTGGTGCCGGGGACTACCGGGCGAGGCGCTCCGCGTGCGGGGGGGGGGGGGGCGCCTTCAGGGAGCACTGACCGCAATCGATGCCAGCTTGCGCGGCCTTGGCCTGTCGCTGAGCGCGGACAAATCGGTGGCCATGGCCTGCGTTCCGCGCTCGCGCGCGCACCTTGCGCCACTGTCACTGGACGGGACTCCGATTCCTTGACGTAAATCGGTGCGGTACCTTGGCCTGGACATCGACTGGCGCCTTTCCTTTCGCCCCGCGGCGACCAAGGCCTGTCTGCAGATTAAGAAGATCACCGCCGCCGTGCACAAGCTCACCGCTCGAGGCCAGGGCATCTCCCAGCAAGCCGCGCTGCGGCTATACAATGCCGCAGCTTTGGGGGCGGTGCTCTATGCGCTGCCGCTCGTCACGGTGCGCAAACCGTGCTAGAAGAAACTCGAGCTCTAGCACCACAAGTTCCTGCGCGTGTGCATAGGCCTGCCCAAAAACTCGCAGTGCGCCGCAATGTTGGCCGAGGCAGGAGCGTGGCCACTTGAGCTCCAGGCAGCGCGCAGGGCACTGAATCACATCGACCGGCTGCACCGCGCACCGGACGGCGGCTCGCTGCTGCAGCGAATGCGCTCGCACCCCGCGCTCACAGATGAGCGTGGCGCTGCTCGAGTATGAGCAATTGATTCAAGGCCCACCCCCCTACGGCTCCTGCGCGCCCTGGCCTGCTGCCTCGGAGGTACAGCGAGAGATCATCGGCATCGCGGGAAAGCGGAGCACACCCCTCTGTGCTGTGCAGGAGCTGGCCAGGGCCGTCATACACGAGGAGCTCTATGTCCATCTGCTCGTGTACACCGACGGCTCAGTGGCCCGCGACAGCTGATCCATTGCAGCGGCGGCTACCATCCCCGCCCTGGGACTGCACAGCCAGCAACACGCAACCTTTCTGGGCTCCTCCACCACGGCAGAGTTGATGGCGATCCGGCTCGGGCTGGACCTGCTGCTCACCCTCAGCCCTCCGCCGCCCAGGAGTGCTCTGCTGTGCGACTCCCGCGCCGCCCTCAGCCGCCTACAATCTAACGGCCGCGGTACCCCACTAGTCCCGGAAATTCGCTCGCGTATCGAGCGCGTCGCGCAGAGAGGATGTGCCGTGCGTGCACAGTGTGTGCCCGGTCACTGCGGCATCGCCGGCAACGAAGAAGCTGACGACCTCGCGACCGCTGCACATAAGCAACCTGCCAGCGATCTGCCCCTTGCGCTGGAAGACGTGCGTGCGGCCATCCACGACCATCTCCGAAAGCAGCAACCCGACCCGCGTATCGCAGGTCAGCGCATCGACAGTATCACCGGCTGTCGCGCACTTACACGGTCGCAACGTGTAATGATCCTCCGCGCGCCCATTGGCTGCGTGTGGCCCAGGGAACGACGGGTGCGTCACGGAATCGCGACGAGTGATGTGTGTGACGGATGCGGTGCAGTGGAAACACTAGAACACCTGCTCCTTCACTGTGCCGCGTTCGCCGATGCTCGTCGCGATATGATTGCGGCCTATAGGGCGCTGGGCATACTACCAGACTCCCTCAAGACAATATTGTTGCCGCTGGGCAGTGCGCGCACTCGTGAGCGAACCTTGGTGAGCCTCTCTGCATTCCTCGAACACACGGGCTTGACTTCCCATCTGTTCTCCATCAGGTAGTTACACGAAGTGACCGAACGCTCCGCGAGTTCTACCTTGAACGAGTAATAACTGGACGTCCCACTTCAATTGCAGCCAACAAACTGCTGTGCGCGTTTTAATTCCTCCAACATGAACTAATCACGCGCACAACCTAGAGACTTTCTTATTTTGCAAATAGTTTGTATATATTAGTTCTCCCCCTATCCTCTCTTCCTGTCCCCTCACCTCTTTTACTACATTTCTCCCTTCTGCCTACTATCCTTTCTTTCCGCTGCCCCAGCTCAGGTGCTTCAGTATCGATGGCAGATGCCAGGTCTCGCAAAAACCTTTTCCTTCATTTTTGCTATTATTTTAATAAAAACCACTACCACCACCACCGCAATGAGCCGATGCACGATGAAGAGAAGACGATAAGACGCGCGCTCATTCTCTCCAAAACCTGACAATGCTTTGTGTGTTGTAAAAACGTGTGCAAAAATTCAGAGTTTGATGACGTTTATAGAAATCTTCTGTTTCGTTCTCTCTTTGTTTGAATTATACCGTTAATTCCACATCCCAGACATAACGTTGGGAATTTCCAACCATGTATTTGCAAGCTTTGTAGTTACTGGACAAGTGCTTCGATGTCGTTCAGCTGTATCAGCTTTCTGAACAAGAACGTGTGGTTAATACAATTAGACGGCGTGCTGACTGTGTTGCCCAACAAGTTAACCAAAATACGCTGATCGACTGTACCCTGACCGCCGATCGCTGACCGACTTTTCCCGTTGCATGTTCCGCGCCTATTTTCTCTTTCTTGGCATACAATGCGAATCTAGGTTCCGATTTTTCGAGCATAAAATACAATGCCTTAGACCGTCAGTATCCTTCGTTTATTCATAAGTAATCGCTCGATTAAAGTTAACTAGACAAAGGTTCATTCCACGGGTCTGTCGGCAAATGGGCTGTTGCCAAAGTGCATAGGAAAAGAGATTACCACAAGCGAGACTTCTGAGGTACGGGGAAAGGGAGACACAAGGCCACCTTGTTGGCTGAGCAAACCCGCCACTAGACTGCCACACCATAGTCATTACGGTAGCAAAAGGAAGGTTGTTAGACAACAGCCACTGGCTAGCGAGCATTGTATCAACACTTGTGTGCCTTGGTTGTTTGCCAGCCATACATGTATGTCAGTGCACAAAAATTCACTTCGTGTCTCCTTGTCGGGAGAAGCGGTATCTACTTTCTCAATCAGTGCTTGACCGTTTATTTGACCGTATAGTTTATATGACGCTGATACGTGTTTATTCTGATACGAGACAGCATTGGCAAGGTATATATACAGTGGTAGCGTAACTTGCATAGAAGCCGGCATGTTCAAATTATGTCGGCTTATGGTGCGGAGACAGCCTACGAATGGACAACTACATAATAATGTCATAACAAGACACAACTTCACATCATAGCGCGCGTCTGGTTTGACGAGAAAAATGCTTGAACATCTCGACCGCCAGAGTGACACACGAGAGAAGAATGTAGTAACAAGACATGATGGCTGACTAATAATTGGTTTTTTTGAGGAAAGGAAATGGCGCAGTATATGTCTTATATATCGTTGGACACCTGAACCGCACCGTTAGGGAAGGGATAAGGGAGGGAGTGAAAGAAGAAAGGAAGGAGGAGGTGCCGTAGTGGAGGGCTCCGGAATAATTTCGACCACCTGGGGATCTTTAACGTGCACTGACATCGCACAGCACACGGGCGCCTTAGCGTTTTTCCTCCATAAAAACGCAGCCGCCGCGGTCGGGTTCGAATCCGGGAACTCCGGATCAGTAGTCGAACGCGCTAACCACTGAGCCACCGCAGCGGGTAAGTCTGACTGCAAACGCAAATTTTAACGCAAAGGAAAGTGAACAAGGAGTTCAGGCGGAGGCTCAGTCCGCTAGGCAATGGGTCAACATTGGCAACCAGGGGGAGGCACTCTCTAAGCCTTTGTTCATGCTGTTTTGTGCTATCAAGAATTCCGTGTTTCTGCCCTCGCTATAGCATGGAACCCGATTTTTAGATAGCCAGTCAAGTACCTCAAAGCGCAATTGAGGCGTCCACTCACCTAGGGAGACAGTTAAGCGCCCTTCTATCAATCAAAGACAGCTTTATTTCCTCATTCAAGGAAAATTTGTACAAAATATTTGGACTGATAGTCTTCATGGCTAGTGTCCGGTCTAATAAAAATGAAGGCATTTGGACAACCGCAATATTAACAATGATTTCAACAAGACACGCGCAAAAATTAAAATAGCGGAGTCATCCAGTGTCCAGTAGAGTACAAAGCAAAGCATTTGGACAACCGTATTGCGAAAACGCAAACTAATATTTGAACAAAATATGCGTATTGAATCCAAACAAGATGAAAATAGTGAAAAAACATTCTTACTTGGTAGTGAAAGAAAAATAACTTCGAAGAGAGCTTAAAATTTCTCGCCACCTTGATTTCTACAATCTGTGAATTCCAGACCTTCATCCTAATGAATTCAATTTGTCTATCGCAGTATTTATTGTTATTGATTGGGAGATTAAAATTATAGTTAGCAGTATGTCCTGTAATGTGAACGAGCAAAATAAATACGCCGAATAGGAGAGGAGAGTTAGTAGTTATTATGCTATTTACTAGAAGAGAAATTTTGTAGTCATGCCGAGCAGAAAATTTTAATACTCGAGTTTCTTCAAACATACTGTTGCTTGAACGCTTTAGTGAAGAAATGATTATCCTTAATGCTAGTCTATGTAAACGTAGCAGAGGTATGATGTGAGCTGGGTAAGTGCGCCTCCATGACTCACAGCAATAGCTTCTGTGTCAATGAACAAAAGAAAAACATAAACTGCGTGATATGTTTTGACAGAAGTATTCCCTAGAGTTGATAAGAGCATAACATCGAACGCAACTTTAGTGTAAATATTATTAACTTTAACTTTCCAGCTTAGGTTGTTATAAAAATGATACGCAGATATTCAAAGGAAGCCACAAATTCAATAAAATTGCTGTTTCTTCATTTGATTACAATCAACGTTTCTTCCTCTCGAATGGAATACAACATAATCCTTTGCTCAAAATCATCAACGTCTAGAACTTTGTCAACGCCAACGCCAATGAACACAATGAACGCCGACAGCTTTCGCTTTGTAAATCCTGGATTGGCTGAGCTAATTCACATTGATTTTTCTTTTTGGCCAGGGGAGACTTAGATGTTGGCACGCGCGTTACTGCTGTTCCCTACGTGAATCGGCGTGTTCAGCCTTGCCAACTTGTGCACAATGTGCAGCGTGCTCGCGCTGCGATGGTTCCTCGACCTAATCAACACTACCGACTGCCCGGGGAAGGGGCTTCTTTTCTCGGCAAGTCGTGGCACCTCTTTTTTCGCGGGCGCAGCATGGGCCCAGCAGCCTTTTAGCAGCCAGGTTTCCATTGTTACGTCTGTCCGGCACTCGGGTTCGTTACGGCAGCCGAGTCCGATGTGGATGTTTTGGACACACCGCCCTACCGAGAGTGCGAGCTACTCGCCGTAGAGGAAGCCACACACGAACATCTCCAACGCAGCACGCAGGCGTGGTTGCGGGACCCGAAGTCCTCGACCGTACCACCTGACGTGAGAGACTTTGGCCGGCATCGATGCTGAGGGGTGTTTCCTACAGTTGATCGCATTGCGGCGCGGGGTGAAGCGCTCTCCGCCTCTTGCCCGAAGTGCGTGCTCGTGAAATCTGCAGCATGCGTTGTTTGACTGTGTGGTGGCTGGAAGTCTTTGCCGACTTGTTACGAATGTTCGGCGAGCCCCTAGGTGTTCGCACTCGGTCTCGGGACACCTTTGTGAAAAGTTTACTTTTTCAGTGGGTATATGCGTTGTAGGCGTCAGGCAGGTGTGGCAGCTTGGCACAATCGGCGGCACACTGCCATGTCCCACTGCTACAACGGGTGCATACGTTACTGTGGAACCAAGCGTTCGTGGAACTGGTGACGCTGGAGAAGCACCAGTTTCGAAGGCCCTGGTCCACCCACTTCATTGTGCTGTGCCTTAGCCACGTGTCTGTGCGGCCCCTGCATTATTAGGCCATAGTGCATGTCCGCGTTGTGTGTCTGAGTGCAGCGTGGACTGTGACGCGTGTGCGCGGTGTGCTCAACATCGCGCCATCGCTCACTGTTGGCTTTTGTGCGACGCCTGGCGTGTTGGTGTTATCAATTCCTTAAGCAGCGAGAGTTGCTAAGTGTTTGCTGCATTGCCGCCTTCTTGGACGGACAGCAGTCCCTGTGGTCAGTACAATTAATGAACGCCTCTTTAAAGACATCACCATTTGTGCCATCAGGAATCTGATCGGATGTCTTCGGCTTATCGATGTTTTTTTCCATATGTAGAGACTTTCCCGCGGTCGAATTGGAGGCAATTTTGCGAATTTTCACTCCTATACTTTTCAGTTAGAAACATGAACATACTATCCTAAATCAAATTCATACAGCGTTTCTTATTTTTTGGAGGATTAACTCACAAGGCGAAGGTTCCACGCCGATAGGCATGAAACCCCGACTATTCTTATCTGAGCTCTGATGGAAATAAAGTAGACCGTTTACCGGCGGCATTCCGTTCAGTTTTCAGTGCGCTCGTCCGTATTTCAACATTACACAGTGTGTTTAAACGAAAAAGGAAATGCAAAGAAGGGAAGAAATCGTTCATGAGGAAAAAGAATGAAAATTGGTCTACAGGAAAGTAATTGGCTCAGAAATTCTCTCACATATGTTTGTGGACACGAAACCGCGCCGAAAGGGAAGGCATAAAGGAGGGAGTGAAGGAATGAAGGGGGAAAGAGGTGCTCAGGGGAGGGCTCTGGAATAATTTCGACCACCCGGTGATTTTTAACGTGCATTGACATCGCACAGCACACGGGCGCCTTTTGCGTTTCGCCTCCATCGAAACACTGCCGCCGCGGTCGGGCTGGAACCCTTGTACTGCGGCTCGACTACGTCAGGATCACCCGAGTGTGTCTTCCTTTCCCTCAGGCAAGTGAAAACGCGCTCTGACAGGGGGACAAGATGTGTAAATTGGGAACCCAGCTGCCATTACCTTGGAAATCTGCTCCGAGAACCTGCACGGCGAAAAAATGTGGCCTCTATACTTCACCTCCGCGGTATTTCGCACCATTTCAAGAAAGACGTGGCAAAAAAAACAATGTTGATGTTGCCTTCACAACAAAGAGAAAGATAGGAGACTGCACCGCCGTTAAAAGGAGGCTTCATAAGACTACGGGTAATCGTCCTCAATGCACTGTGCCACACAAAGAAAGGTTCACCACTTGCAAAAGAATAGCCTTGTGGCCGAAACTACTATGGGCAGACAGGCAGATGTCTGAGTGAGCGCCTAACTTAGCATTAACTCTATATGTCAATGTCAATGTATCGCGGTAAACTTGGCATGTGCACATATGTAAGTAAAATTTTTTCCAATCACCATAAACTCTATAGGGGGGGAAGGCGAATTCTGATCTGGCATTGCACGTGCAATCTCGTGAATGCGAATCGAAGGACGACCTGTCATTTTGAAGGCCTGATTTCGGCCACACATCTGTGGTTTAATAAAGTGATAAAGAAATCTGTTGGGAGATAGTTGAGGCTAATTACACCGCTAAGAAGGAGGACTCGTGTGTAGCTAAGCCGTCGGTGAACCTCCACCGTAAGGAATTTCCTTTTAAAGCGAAAGCTTTACTGCTCTCCTCCGTACTTTCTTCGCCGTGTGCGCGAGTGTGACTTTGAACCTAGGCGAAACCATGTTAGAGCTATGACGTCACTCAGCCGCCGCCGCAACCAATCGCTCGGCTCTGTTTCTATAGGCCGTCGGCGTTCATTTTGTTCATTGGCGTTGGCGTTTACAACGTTCTAGACTCCAATTATTTTGAGGAAAGGAAGAGACCATAACTGGCTCACTGGGTAGTGGTGGTGGTGGTGGTGATGAAAGCGTTTATTTGCTATACAAGAGATAGAAGGTACGCCTTGATCAGTCCGTAGGGGCAGATTCTTGCAAACACTATTTGGAGCTCCTTAGCTTGGGACCCCAGTGGCGGTGGCGGGAGCCCGAATGAGCCAGACCAAGACTCCTTGGGCCTGTAATTCATGACATCCGAGCAGGCTCGCCTCCCAGTTCTCCCGGCTTGGGTTGGAGATGGGGGAATAGCCGGATTGGAGGGGCAGGCCCACGTCATGCGATAGGTGTCCGAAGACACCGCTCTACAGTTCCGGCAGCAGCCGCTAAAGGTGGGTCAGTTGACGCCTCAATCGCGCTTTGATGTACGTGGCGCAGTTAAGAGAGAGATGTGGGCTGCATGCATTAGCGGTGACGACGTTGTGGCAGGAACGCGGCACTGCAGCAGTAGGCCGCAGCGTTCATTTGGTGACCGACCTCTCCCGATCAACCATTAATTTGACTACCACTTGTCAGGGTGACAGGGTGGACGCGCTATCCAGTGTGAGGAACCACTCAACGTTACAGACGCCAAGCCGCGTCTACTTGCCCGATACACCACAGCTTTCGCTCTCTAACCAAGATCAGCAGTAGTTAAACCGCAGCTAGTCTTTTTAGATAATTCACTAGTACGCAAGGGACTTCCGATTGTTTTTTCGTCCTTTCAATCCTTTGGAGGTTTTGTGCGCGCGCACCTCTTTGTGGGTCTTCTTTTGCCACTTTCCTCCAATAAACCTTCGGTGGCTAGTCCAGCCTCGTCTTGTGCTCTTCTCTGCCCCTGTGTTGTGTCTTCCGACAGCTTTTAAGACGAATTATCTCACTTTTCGGAGGACACCTCAACCGCACCGTAAGGAAAGAGAGAAGGGATGCAAAGAAGCAAGAAAAAATTTGAAGTTCTCTTAAGCTCCACCTTTAGGTGGACGCGATAGCGGCCTGTGGCCCTTACTGATTACAAACATGCTCATCTCATCACCTCATCATCAGCCTTCCTGCACCCACTACGGGGCAAAGGCCTCTCCCATGGCTCTCTAATTAACCCTGTTCTTTGCCAGCTGCATACGCCTTTTGTCTGCAAACTTCTTAATCTCATCCGCCCACCTAACCTTCTGCCGGCCCTTGCTGCGCTTACGTTCTCTTGGAATCCACTCCGTTACCGTTAAGGACCAGCGGTTATCTTGCCTTCGCATTACATGCCCTGCCCAAGCCCATTTCTTTCTCTTGATTTCCACTAGGATGTCATTAACCCGTGTTTGTTCCCTCACCCACACTGCCCGCTTCCGGTCTCTTAACGTCACACCTATCATGCTCATTATGCTCAGACATCCTCATTAACATAAAAATATAGTCTAAAGACACCACTTCAGTGAAAGACCGCACGACTTATGTATTACTCCCACTTCTTCCCAAGCCGGTTAGGCGTGCCTTATGTGTCCTAGTCGGTAGCGAGTCTGGCTCCCAACGGATGGGTCCGGGAAATGAACCCCGCCTAAAATTCTGGACCTAATATTAAGTCAAATTACTTGTCCTGTTCTAATAACTTTCATTCCCCGCATGAGGTTACATTTCCCGTCAGCGTTGTGGGCTGTGTGTAATTCTCGTGGGAGATCATGTGACTCTGACGTCATGACCCTGTCGAACAATCAAGACTTTCGCGTAACAACGCCATCGCGACGCCAGCTTTTCTGCGACACGCTCTCCTTAACGCTGTCGCATTAAAAGGGACAGCAATGGAGGGCTCCTGGTTCTGGGCACAGGGTCCCTCCACATCCTCTCCCTCTGTCCGGCGGGCCCTACACCGCGGGGCCTAGAGAACCTCAATACCTGAGAGGATTGGGAGACCCTGTTGCGCTCGGAGGACCCGGCCGTGCCGACCATCGCCACTGGCCTGGCTGCCAGTGTTGCTGCCAATGGACCTAAGGAACATGAACACTTCAGCGCAGTGGGGTCGTGCCCCGAACTCCTTTATAATAATAAAGTGTTGAAGCGATACCTTCACTACCCTATGTAAAGCCGGTTTAGCCGTACTAGCCACAGCCCTGTACTGCGTATGCGCCGCGCAACTGGTGCAAGAAATATTCGGGAGCTGCGTAACAATCAGAGAGCACGCACATTCAATTAATAAAAAAACGGCGTCCAAGCCGACAAACTGAACCAGGGCCTCGAAATGGGGACGCTTCCACTCCGCCATGACGTCTTTTCTTTTTCCTTTATTGCATAAAATGTAAGCATGCTTACGCCACAATACACCAAGCCATCATACCCTTCACGACCCTGCCTTCCAAAGCATCCAAAGTCTGGGCGGCACACACATGCATCCGGACAGGGGAGCCAGCTGGGCGGCTCGTCGAGGGCAGCATATACTCCCCGCACCAAAGCGCATTGCTCACGAAACAAAGATTTCGACGACTGGGGTGGTGATTCGGCGTGGTGGTCCATCATGCGGCTCTTGCAGAGACTGAATAGTCCCAGCAACATAAATAGATCATATGGCACAACGCAACTTTTCCCTGCATGCACAAAAAAGGATACCGTAGGGTGTGATGGCAATGTCCTTCTTAAATGTTCGTTATAATATATATATATATATATATATATATATATATATATATATATATATATATATATATATATATATATATATATATATATATATATATATATATATATATATATATTTGAAATCTTTGCACACAGCTAGCCCAGCCCTCCTCCCCTACAAACAAGTATTCCCGGCGACGTCGGTTCAACGACCCACCCACGGAGAGGGGTGCACCGTTCAGTGAAACCCAGACCCCGTGAGTGAGTTCTTAGACATGTGCTCGTTAACGTAGCCCACTCCTTCCTTAACGTTCTAGCCCTCGGCTCACCGGAAATTAGTGAGACCCCAAAAGGCGCCTGGTTCGGCCTGTTCGTCACTGCCAGTGTCATTTGCGCAGCGGCTCCTCTTCGGCCACGCATCTGCAGCGGCGCCCTTTGTGTTTGTGCATTTTGTTTGTGTGTTTTGTTTGCACGTTTTGCTTTCGTACGCCTGCGGTTGCCGTGCTGCCCATGTCCCCCGCACCGTCTTCCTCTCCCTTTCTCTCGTTTCGCCATCTCCTTTTGTACCCCACCCTTCCTTACTATACTAGTTTTCCCCCTTTTTTTCTTTTATTTCTATTTTTTTGCTTCCTCCCCCAATATTGTCCCTGTCTGCTCCCCGCACCCCCATCTTTATTTTTTATTTTTTTTATTTTTTGAACCGTTGTTGCTATTTGCGTGTTACACTCCTTTCTCCCTCCTCTTGAGCTCACAAACTTAAAACGTCCATCTGACGCGAGACCACTACAGTCCTGAAGAAGACCGCACCGCGGTCGAAACGTTGATAAATAAAAGTGTCTTTGTAGAAGTGCCCACTTCTCTTAAATCTATATATATATATATATATATATATATATATATATATATATATATATATATATATATATAGAGACGGGAAAACCCTCTAGCATGGCACGGTGCACCCTTAGGCGGCGGCCCTTACAGGGCAAAGGACAGCCTTGGAGCGCTATCCGCTTCAGCGCGTCGGTGATTATCCGGCGCTGGTCAGCAGCAGCGGAGCTGGCCAGGAGAGTCTCCCAATATGACTCCGCCGTGGTTGGGGATGGAGGGTGTGAGAAGGTAGGACATATGAGGAGGACGTGAAGGAAGTCTCCCGGTTTCCCGCAGAGCTTACAAGAAGAAAGGAATTAATCGGGGTTGCGGGCATGAAGGAGAATAGGGTAGGGGGCAATTCGGGTCTGGAGTCGGCGCCAGTGGGAGGCCTGGATTAAGGTTAGCGAGGGAGCCGGCGGTGCGTAAACGTGTCGGATATCTTTGTAGTAGGTAGTAATATCTTTGAATGTAAGCAGATGCTCCTGGGATGGTGGAGGAGGTCCAACTCCGGCCCGGAAAGTGAGACCTCGGGCGAAGGAGTGGACCTCCTTGTTACCCGGGAAATCAGCGGGAGCTCGACCACGATGGAACGCTATCGTGTTTCTCTCTTAAGGCGGAGCTCAAGCGTCTCCCAAGTTTTTTTTTTGTCTCTCGGGTAAATTTGAAACACCAGGCGTTCTTTCACTCGCATGCCCGATAAGGTTAGCGATGGAGGCGGAGGCGATGAGAAGGGGGCTACAAGGTTAGGTGTAGCAAATTAGCCCTTTTTCACGAAAAGAAATGGCGCAGTAACCACCTCACTTCTCGGTAGATATATCAACCTCGACGTAAGACAAGGAAGCAAGTTCGAAGTGAAAGAAGAAACTGACGAAGGGGTGCCATAGTGGTAAGGGCACTGGAATAAATTTTAGTACCTGTGAATCTTTAACATGCACTGACGATTGTACTGCACACGCGCGCCTTTGCGTTGAAATTAGAGAATCGATTTTTGAGAAAGAGAAATGGCGCAGCGTGTCTCACATCTCTTTAGACACCTGAGCCGCGCCGTAAGAAAAGGGAAAAGGAGGGAGTGAAAGAAGAAAGGAAGAGGTGCCATAGTACAGGGTTTCGGAATAATTTCTAGCATCTGGTGCGCTCGACTACTGATCCGGAGTTCCCGGGTTCGAACCCGACCGCGGCGGCTGCGTTTTTATGGAGGAAAAACGCTAAGGCGCCCGTGTGCTGTGCGATGTCAGTGCACGTTAAAGATCCCCAGGTGGTCGAAATTATTCCGGAGCCCTCCACTACGGCACCTCTCTCTTCCTTTCTTCTTTCACTCCCTCCTTAATCCCTTCCCTTACGGCGCGGTTCAGGTGTCCAACGATATATGAGACAGATACTGGGCCATTTCCTTTCCCCCAAGAAACCAATTATTATTATTATTTATTATATTTAACCTTCACTGGCATGGTGGTTGCATCACCACCATATCTGATCCTGATTTACTATCTGCAGCGGGTCCTTGGACCTCAGATATTATACTTATTTTTGGAATATGGCGGAGTGCTTGGCTTGAAGAACTTTGGCACGTGTCGGCCCTATTTTTCACTGCCTCCGGGATCAGCCTGGGGCATATTAGTGCGGTGCGTCTTTTCTTTCACTCTTTACACTCCTATCCTTTACCCTCCTACTTTCTGCACGCGGCAGCGAGCGTGGCTCGGCTTGAGCCAGTAGGCAGGCCCGTGCACTTTCCTTTTCCTTCTTCCTCTCAGCAACATCAGTCAGTCATCGCAGAGCACACAGGCGCCTTCCCGTTTCGCCTCCATTGGAAGGCAGAAAATGCGAGAAGGAAAGATATCCAAAGTTACCGAGGAGGGTGAGCAGGCAGCCACCCACATGTGCCTCGCGGTACCTTAGTCGTCTTCGCGTGGAGAACGCGCTCGCCTGCGACCACTAAACCACACTTTGTGAGTCAGTTACTGCGTCTGTCCTCCCCTTCTTCCTCCTCCTTTCCTAAAAAAAGAAGCAGTTTTTCATTTTACCCTGCAAACTGCGTCACGTCTGCGCCTTTTCTTCTCATTTTGCATCCTCCTCAAGCGAGGGAGTCTTTTTTTCTTACTCACGTTTTCCATGTCCTGTTTCGGCAACTGAGATTTGACAGACATTGCTCAGCTAATTTTGTCAAAGCGAATTCGTTTCTAGCGTTTATGTTAATCCATAACCAAGGCTTCAGTGGAACAAGCTGCCGGCTGGAGTTCTCCGTGAAAAAAAATTGTGGCCTGCAGTTGAAGGCGCTTAATTCTAGAAGCGCAGCACAATCAGAAGGTGCAGGGGTGGGCGGCGGGCCCCGAAAGAGAGAATGGGAGATCTAGCTTCCGGCGGGTGAGGGAAAAGTGGTTTCCCACATGGTACAAGTCGATTTCGGGGGTCGGCCGGGTCAAATTTTTGGAAATCACTGGAGCCAAATGTGGAGGTTACCAACGCGCCGGGTATGCTCAGTTATGGTTAGACATCGATTTTGGTACAATTCGGCCGAAGTCAAATTTCGAAGGTAGCATGTGCAATATTTTTGGAAATGATCCAGGCCAAATTTGAAGAGTCATGGTTAGACATCGATTTTGGTCGAAATCAGATGAGGTAAAATTTCGGGGGTCGCCCGGGCCAAATTTTCGGAAATGATTGTGGCCTAATTTGTAGGGTGTCATCGTGCCGGGCTCATTCAGTTATGGTTAGACAGATTTTGTCCAAATCAGATAAGGTGAAATTTCTGGGGCCGCCTGAGCCGAATTTATGGAAATTGACCGGGCCAAATTTGGTGGGCTCCATCGTGCCGGGGTCGCTCAGTTATGCTTAAATATCGATTGTGGTCCGATAGGGCCAAAGTCAAATTCCGGGGGTCATCAGCGCCAAATTTTAGGAAATCATCCGGAAAAAATTTGTAGGGCGCTATCGTTCCGTGGACGCTCAATTACGGCTAGACATCGATTTTGGTCCAAATCGGCCATGGTCAAACTTCAGGAACCGCCCGAGCCAAATTTGTGGAAATGACCCGGGCCAAATTTAGAGTTTGCCATTGTGTCGGGCATACTCAGTCATAGTTTGCATCGATTCTTGTTCAAATCGATTTCTGGGGTCGCCCAGAAAAAATTTTTGGAAAGGAGCCAGGCCAAATTTGGAGGTTGCCGTCGTGCCGGGTACACTCAGTAATGGTTAGACATCGATTTTTGTGCAAATCGAATAGGATCAAATTTCGGGGTCGCCCGGGCCAAATTTGGAGGACGCTATCGTGTCGGGCACGGTCAATTGTGGTCGGACATCGATTTTGGCCCAAATCACAAAAAAACTGGTTTTTAGGGAAAATAAATAGCCCAGTATCTATCTACATATAAGCGGACACCTCAACCGCGCCGTAAGGGAAGGGATAAAGGAGGAACTGAGAGAAGAAAGGAAGAAAGAGGTGCCGTAGCGGAGGGCTCCGGAATAATTTCGACTACCTGGGGATCTTTAATGCGCATTGATATCACACAGCACACAGGCGCCTTAGCGTTTCGCATCCATCGAAACGCGGCCGCCGCAGTCGGGTACGAACCCGGGAACTCCGGATCAGTACCCGAGCGCGCTAACCACTGAGCCACCGTGGCGGGTCGGTCCAGATCGGCCAGTGTCAAATTTCTGGGGTGACGCGGGCCAAATTCTTCCCGCTTGACGTCAGAGTTTCTATTGCATCGAGTCATAGCCAAATGCGTGCCCATTAAGTACAACCGTATGTGGCTCGAAACACCGTGCTCGAAGCAACATACTAAAGTAAAATGAGAGTAGTAACATAATTTAAAATAATGAGGTAGTGACTCTTGACTATGCATATATAGCAAGTGTCTGTACTAACTTTCTTAGGGATAATATCGCATATTAAAAATTAAATCGGAAACCAAAACCACAAGCTGCTGTTTGACTACAGCTGCTGCCTTCCCCAAGATGCAGCATCATCATTGAGCAGCTGCGGCAAGCCGCTGTAGTTGCTGCACTATCATCTGCCCTATAATCACTTGCCGCTCAGCTGCAGAAGCAAGATGTGCCTGGGATGCAACCGTGTTGCTCAGCCTTTGCACAGCAATTCTTGCCCAGCGTTGCAGCGCAGCGCCCTGGCGTGCCTGGCACTCAGCCTGTTCCTCTGCTGCAGCTGCCAAGCATTGCAGGGCCCATGGCGGTCTCGACTAGCTGGTGCGAGCTTGTGGCGACCACTGCCACAGCATCTTTGAGCTGCTGTAGCTCCTGTTTACAAAAGGATGCCGATATCATCGACCAGTATATTAGCTCACAGTCATATGCAAGATAAGTAGTGCAAAAGTTTGCTAATACACGGGTTGCATGCTATTCTCCAGAATATGCTAAGATGTCTCTGCAAATTTAAATACATCAATCATCAATCAACACCAATCATCAACATCGTGATCCGCAGCATGTGCCAAGCTGCAGCCAGGCTGATGCTCCTAGCTAACACTTTAATGTATTTTGTGAACGATGCTCCCAGCTAACTCTTTATTTAATGTGTTCTGTTAACTCTGCATTGCACGTCGGCACATAGTACATAGCGCAAAACAAAATCACCGGCCTAAGCATCGTCTGGCCTTGCATTCTCCTTCATTGCTAACAAGAATGTATTAAACAGGAAAACGCATACGTACAGATGATCTCGAAAGCCAACTCCAAAGACTTCTGATATCCAGCTGCTATGTCAGGGAGAAAATCTTCCCAGCTGGTCTACGTGCTGGCGTGCGCCTGTCCTGCTGTCCTGAACCTAACAATATACACAGAAAAGACATTCTTGCAGTACTCAATTGCTGCAGTGTAGATCTCATCTCATATCATGTACACAATGACCTGCAGCAGGGAAGCTTGTAAGCACTAGTAAACATTCATGCACATGGTTGAACTTGCGTGACAAGCCACTCGTCTCTGGCTGTTCCCCAACAGAAATATGCTGGGACAGGGCTGCCGACGAGAGGGCGTAACTTGGGCAGCAGGCTGTGCGCTGCACACCACAGATGAGGAAGCCCGCTGAGGATACGAAGTGCCCCCATCCAGCGACTGCGCAGCAGAATATGGTGCACTGCTGCTATCCAGAATACACAAGATGACCACAATGAGTATCCATATTGTGATTTTGATCTAATCATAAATAATCACAACTAATCCCATATGTGTTGCAGCAAAACAAACGATAAATGAGACAAAAACAGATTAGATCTGAAAACCAGACAAATTCACTCATTGTCCATTAACGTTCACAATATTTTACAGTGTAATGCATTGAAGCCATATTTGCGGGAACATTTTGAGCAGATAATAAGTTTAGCATTTTCTAAACATGTCACTCAATGTAAATCGCAGACCTTTTAGCAGGCAACCTTTTTTGTGGACAGTCAAAACAGAAAATTGACGCTCTTGATTATGTATTCAGATGAATTTAATGCATGTTAACCTCAATAGTCTATTAAAAAAAGTGCGCTGCTGTTTATATGCGTTGTCTTATGACCCATCTTTGGACACTTACCTTTTTAACGTGTTTTTACTATATCCTATACATTTCTCAATTCTTCACAGCTAGCATAATTAACGATTAGACTATTCATGTTTTTATGTATCCAAAATTGATGTGCTCATGTCTGTCTTATTTTTGTTTCCATGCAGACAGATTTCTGATCTGAGAAAATTGACTAAATTTCTCTTCTTCAGTAATGCTAATCAAATGGTCAACACATCGCCCCCGTGTTCAGCATGCAGGGGCCTTGCAATCACTTGCAAACCTAAGAAATCAATTTTCTAATCAGCCAAGATCGATATCAGGAGATATGCAGTTTTTGTCGAACATACCTCGTCAAAAAATCCGCCGCACACACCTACGGCGCTTGAACGGCCAACGATCGAGGGCGAGGATGCGGCCCCGTAGCCCGGACACACGTCCGCCGCCGGTGCCCCTATGAGACACCAAGCCACTTGTTACACAACAGCAGAGGCACATACCCGATCATAGAGCTTACCTGTGTTCGGCGGCCACGACGACTGCGTCGTGGCGAGAGTAGTAAACTTCCTTATTAAGAAGTTGCGTCACTGTTCCACTGTTTTCTCCGCAGGCCCTTCATCGTTCAAAGCTGCGGCAATCTCACGCCACAACAGCGCCTTACCAGCTTTCGTTATCTCGATGTTAACACCGAAGATCCTTTCACTAGACATGGATGCCTCTCGATGAATTCCACTTGGATAAGGCGCTGCTGTGGCGAAACATGAGGACCTACAGGAGACCGATGGTTCGCTTGCGCCATTCAGGAACTTTAGATACGCGGCAATCAAACGACGCGCGGAAAGCAGGCAGACGACGCCACATCGCGCACATGCGACACCGTCTAGCGGCAAAAAAAAAAACGTGAGCCAAGAAAACGTTGCAACAGTTGTTAACTGGATCTTTCACACGTATTACAACTTGTTATTAAATAACATGTATTACTATTTGATTCTTAGATTTATTTCATTTTTGACGCAACTTACTGACTAGTGTATGGCCCCAAAGAGGCTAAAAAGTCATGGCGTGAACTTCCGCAAGCTGGCGCGCTTGCCGATGGGACGATGTCTTTCCCCTCTTTCTTCTGACCTGCTGACCCCGCCCTCACCAACGTCAATTTGACGTCACCTCGCAAAAGAACTATTCTCCAAAGGAACCGCCTCTGGATCCGGCCCCATCTCCACATTTAAGGTATGACGCGATAGTGGCCTGTGTTCCTGACTAAATACAAGCATACTCATTGACATAAAATCGAAAGATGCCACATTGCGTGAAAGACCGCACGACTTACATATCAACTCCTGCTTGTTCGCAAGCCGTTCAAGCGTGCCTTGTGTTTTCTAGTCGGTAACGAGTTTGGATTCCAACCGAAGGATCGGGTGATCGAAGCCCGCCTAAGATTCTTAACGTAACACATAGTCAAAACAAAAATTTTTTAAAGTTGAATTATTTGAGACGTGCAGCCACCTTTACTTCTCGCTACATTTCATGTTTTCATAACTTAATTCCACGCATGACGTCACACTTCACGTGAGCCTCATTGGATGTCTGGAATTCCCGCCGTGACGTCATGACCCTGTCGAGCAATAGCGACACTCGAGTAACAAAGCCACCGAGCCGGCTTTTCAGCGACACGAGCTCCTTAACGCTATCGCGTTAAACAGGGCTGCAATGGTGGTGGTGGTAGTGGTTTTATTAAAATGATAGTAAAAAGGAAGGAAAAGATTTTTGCTAGCCCCGGCATCTGCCATCAATACTGAAGCCCCTGAGCTGGGGCAGCGGAAATAAAGGACAGCAGGCAACGTTTAACGCAAGAACTTTAGCTAGTGAGGCTAGCCTAGCAGTGCTGTTTGAGGAAATAGCGAGAATTAAATGGGATGTGATAGGGCTTAGCGAAGTTAGGAGGACAGGTGAGGCGTATACAGTACTAAAGGACGGACACATACTGTGCTATCGCGGGTTAGAGGATAGACGAGAACTAGGTGTGGGTTTCCTCATTAATAAGGATATAGCTGGCAACGTAGAGGAGTTCTACAGTATTAACGAGAGGGTAGCAGCTATAGTAATTAGGCTGAATAGGAGGTACAAGCTGAAAGTGGTGCAGGCCTACGCACCCACATCCAGCCATGATGACCAGACCGTTGAAAGCTTCTATGAGGACGTAGAATCAGCAATGAATAAAGTAAAATCGCAGTACACTGTACTGATGGGCGACTTCAATGCGAAGGTGGGCAAGAAGCAGGCTGACGACCACGCGGTAGGTGACTATGGGATAGGCTCTAGAAATAGCAGGGGAGAGTTATTAGTCGAATTCGCGGATAGAAATAATTTACGGATCATGAATACCTTCTTCCGCAAACGAGAAAACAGGAAGTGGACCTGGAAGAGCCCCAATGGTGAGATTAAAAATGAAATCGACTTCATACTATGCGCTAAACCTGGCATCATTCAGGATGTGGCCGTCCTCGGAAGGGTGCGTTGCAGCGACCATAGAATGGTAAGGTCTAGGATTAGCTTAGACTTGAAGAGGGAACGGAAGAAGCTAGCGAAGAAGAAGACCATTAACGAGTTAGCCGTAAGAGGGAAAGCACAGGAGTTTAGGATAGCGCTGCAAAACAGATATTCGGCTTTAACTGAGGAAGATGATCTTGATGTTCATTCAATGCACGATAACCTGACATCAATAATTACGGAATGCGCAGTCCTACGTTAGAAGGCATGAAAGGAGAGAAATTTGACCTTGGCCGATATGGGCCAAAACCTTTGTCCAACCGAATTTTACTACCGCGGACATAATGGTGACCTCCAAATTTAGCTCCAGCCACTCCCACATTTGGCCCACCCGCCACCGAAATTTGACTTCCACCAATTTGCGCCAAAATCAATGTCCAACCTAATTCGACTACAGCGAACACGATGACGACCTCCAAATTTAGTCTGGGCCACTCCCAAATTTGGCGCTCACCCCCGAAAATATGAGTTCAGCTGGTTTGGACCAAAATAGATGTCCAACCTAATTCGACAGCGGGGAACACGATGGTGACCTCCAAATATCACAAACATTAATTCAGAAGTAGCCTTGAGGAGATTTAAGAAGAGGTATGCGACACTTATCTCGTGATATAGGGGAAAAAATGGCCGACGAGCCCTCACAGAACATTCACAGCTGGGCGCATGTTACGTTGCAGAAGTGCGGATGAAAGACCATGCATGTCAAAAAGGAACGAGAAAAATCAAGAACAAAAGTGATTGTAGCGGAAGTTCTCAGTCAGCAAGGCGGAAATTTGGGCAAGTCGGTAAGTATGTCATTTTTGCTCACAACGCACCAAGAACGGGACACGAGACGAAAGACTAACACAAACAAGCGCTGACCATCAGCTCGTTTTTTATTGAAGAACGAGAGGCGTATAAATACAGAGAATGAATGAGTGAAAAAACCAGTTCATAGTCAGCGCTTGTTTGTGTTAGGCTTTCGTCTCGTGTCCCGTTCTTGTTGCAGTGTGGGCAAAAATGATACCCCCAGTCAGTCTTCATGGCGTGCTAATGGCTGTGTGCCAAAAAGCTTCCGTTTCCTGCCAAACACAATAACGGCTGACCCGGCACTATTTCTGTGCTTGTTCACTTTTTCTGGCAATCACATATCGGGCAACGTAAATAGTCACATAAACTACAGTTGCAAATATTAAGGGAAACGCTTATCTCAGAGAGGCGAGTATTGTTCGTTAGAACAAATTTCTCCCGCCGGATTCTGTGGAGCCATATAGCTCTTCGCTTGCAGTCTTTTTTCCGCTGGGAATGGCAAACAGCGTTTTGCCCGTTTCTCGCCGATTGCTGCACCCAAAAGCGCAGCACCCAGGCATTCTTCAATGTCTTTATGCAGGCATCAAATGCACAAGCGTAAATACGCTACTGGAAATGCTGTGCACGCTTTTCTCGGCCCATAAGAGCAAGTGCTACGTAATGCTCTGGACGATCTGTGCGCCGGCGGCCCCGAGAAAGAAGCGAGCGGACCATTTATGGCGGGGAATGACAACGTGACCGCGGAGAACGAATCGGGAGCGCGCGCGCGCTGGCCCGCCGGCGCGATGGCGAGAAAAAACGAATGCGGTACTTTTCCCGTTCCAGTAACTTTAGGTTCGACTGCTTGCGTCATGCTTGCTAACGGTCGCGCGGTGGCCGCCCTCGCTACGAACTGTGCCGGGCCGCGTCAGCTGTGTGCGTATCCCTTCGTCAGAGTGACATCGAATTGTTTGTGGGCATCTGTCATGCCGGAAATATTATTGCAAGCTTACGGTGCACAACTTGTGCCGCGTGCGTTTGTTCTGAGCCGTGAGGCGACGAAACAAGGTTGCAGCGAACATCGGTGACTGCGCTGCGCTGCGCTTCGTCTGGAAACAGGATCCCGCAGCGGCACACCGCCGCAAACAAATATCGTGCGTGTTTGTTCTATGCTGTTTTGTTTTGCTCCTAAGTGAAGTTACGACGAGGAGAATTTGTCAAAGTCTGGTATCTACTATGAGCGCCGGGTGTGTTTGTGTACTGTGCCCCTGCGTTTCTCGTCGGACGTGGCGAAGTGATGGAGTAAAACCATTCTCAGGATAAATGAGAAAAGCGTGCGCGTATGAAACCAACCTACGTGTTCCTCAACCGAAAAGATTTGCGGAAGCAACCTCCAACGCAAAGATTTGTTGCTGCCAGCTCAGCGCGCAAACGATCGATCGTTGGCAGCAGTATGACAAGATAGCCGAGCGTCTAGCAGGGCGTCGTTCGAGTGTTGTATAGAACCGTCCACTGATCACTTCCACCAGTGCTAACAATCAGTGACTAACACGCGCTGCTTGAGGGAATGTCATTGGATTATTAACGGTCAGGCGTGTGGGAGCAGTGTTTGTTTCCTTAATGTCAGCCTTAGTACTAATATAAAATTATGACCGATACACTGATGCCTTTACAAGGGTGGTTGGCATGAATTCGCCTCTCTGTTATGGATTAGAATTCTTCGCTCACTGCACGCGCCAGCTGTAGAATGCCTGCTGTGACACAATCGCACATCAGTTGTGCTGCCAGCGCTGGACTTGCTGTCCCGCAACACAGCTTTGCGCTGCTTTTCGATTGTTATATGTTGGTAGTAAAAAATTCCTATGACAGTGAAGGCAACAGAGCCAAAATGTGCATTTAAAAAAGTACGACAAATAGGCACAGCTGCTTGTGAACTGACTCCTAATACCTCTACTAGCGTCTGCGTTAAATGTGTGTGCATGTTTTCTTGCGTGTTTGTTTATATTTGTTATTTTCCCCTTTTTTGCATTTCAGATCATAGTTTTCGCGCTCGCGTTTGTGTGCATGTGTGTGAATATGTGAGTGCTTCTGTGCGTGTATGTGTTTATTATTCCTATTTCTGTCCTTTTATTTTTGTGTTTGTTCTTGTAAGCATGCTGCATCCACCTCTTCCTTTACAATTTCATTAGCTCGTCTCATTCAAAGCACCAAGTCCTGTGAATAGGAGGGCTGGCCTCTTCGGTGTCATTAAATCCTCACACTTTTGTCTACCTTGCCTCCTCAGTCTGCCATCTAGCTGTGTTTTCTCCTAATATTCTGACCTTGCTTCTTGTGCTGTTGTCGCAACGTGATTAACCAACTTGCGCTAAAGAAACTTCTATCAGCTGTGACAACAGAAATATTGACAGATACAAAATGTTAAAAGCATCACGTGGCTTGCGCAATAACTTCGTCTCTTACCCCTGTTAATGTGTTTATGCATCAGTGCATACGGCAGCTCGCCAGGAGTGCACATGATAGGATGCCATATTGTGCAACACCATCTTGCGATGTTGTTGCATTCAGTCTTAATAAATAGATGGTTTCGCTGCCCGTTACATGTGGGGGTACACATAACATTGTGCAGTGGATTATCATTTCCTGTCTTGACGCTTTGATCATTACAAATGCAGTTTTCTAGTGAATGGAGTCCAGCAAAGCAGTGCTGTGAGAGCTTTTGCAGCTTTCACCATTTATTACCTCACCAAAATCACTGTCTGAATCTGGCCGTCATTTTGCCTACGGCTTGAAATGAACAAAGGGACTCACTAAAACGTGTTCAACATTGCTGAGTATTTTTCCGGTACGTAAATATGACAAAAAAAAATGCTAGCAAAGTTATTCACGTCAATAATTCTGCTTGAATTCGCGTTAATGCCAGAATCAGATAAATGAATTAAAAATTGGCTATGACAACGCTGCGATTTTAGAGCAGACTGCTAACAGAGCCATAAAGCGTGCTTTGAATACTGTTCTTTCAACATGGGGCCCGTCAAACTCGACGATGGCTGCCTGAATAAGCATTTTGGGCCTCAATAAGTTAATGATGTTTTATATTTATTCTCTTATTCTCATTACTTGTGTGAACCAGATAACCAAAATAAACAATGGAACCATATTAATGGGCTTTGGCGTGCAAGCTGCTAACAGTGGCTGTCAGTTTGGTGTTGACTACTGGTATTGCAGAAGCACTGGCTATGACATGACTGCGATTTCCAGTGCAGACTGCTAACAGAGCTATAAAGCGTGCCTTGAATACTGTTATTTCAACATGGGGCCCTTCAAACTCGATGGTAGCTGCCTGAATGAGCATTTTGAGCCCGCCGGAGATAATGAGAGTTAGCAGTTGTGTTTCAATTCAGATATATCAGCATTTAAACATGTTTCTACGCCACTTCTTAAATCGAGCACAATGTGTGCACGACGTTGCTCATCAGGATTGAGCGTCTATTATAAGGAATACGCCATAAATGGAACTGCTTATTTATTTCAGAGGTCACGGAATGAATGGTTGTCTGTTGCGAACCAACCGGAAAAATATTGGTAGCCCTAATAAAGGCTGTTCTTTCGTTAAAAGAAGCCGTTATGCTTCGTCCAGTGTCTCAATGCCAGACAGCTCGCAGCGCTTTCTTCAGTGTCATCTTCACCCAGCTAGATGATGATGGGTTGAATGTGCTCACTCCCAGACGTGTCAAGTCTGAACTTTGCCTCCAAGTCCATCACGTGCTGAATGCTCTTCGCCCAGTCTTCCGCCGCTACGTGCTTGATTTTCTACCCCAAGATGGCGTCGACCGTGGACAGCTTGAAGTCTCTGTTGTCCGCAGCGATGCCATTTTTGACCTTGACCCACACAAGCTCAATGGCATTAAATTCGCAGTTGCACGGCGGGAGCCTGAGTATAATGCAACCGGCGCTTACAGCTGCATTGTCTACGATGTAGCTCAGAAAGTGTGACTTTACAGATGCCACCAGCTCAAGCAGCTGCTTCTTTATCATCCTTTCAGCGTAGGTGATGTTCTTGCTTGTGAGCCACTCCTGTATCTTCTCCTTCTCCAGGCTGTCGTTGGCAATTTCTCTTCTCGCCGGCTATGATAAGGTGCATCGTCTAAAAGAATGACGCTACCAGCTGGCAACTTCTGCAGAACGCCATTAAACCAGCCCTCAAAGCGATTGCCGTCCATTTCCTCGTGGTAGTCGCCTGTCTTTTGGCCTCGGAATACATCCAAGCAGCCGTCGACGAAGCCATCCTCGCTGCCCATGTGCGTGACGATCAGGCGCTGACCTTTTCCAGAAGGTTGTTTTAGACACGTAGTTAGGCCATTTGCTCGAGCGAACAGTCGTCCGCGCTTCTGCACCACGGTGTCTGTCCACACGATCGACCGAGTGTGTCCCGCCGTCATCCATGTCTCGTCCAGGCAGAAGATCTTTCGGCCTTCCGCTCGGTAGCGCTCCACGTCACGGAGGTAGCGATTCCGCCAATCGGTGATGTCATCCCGGTCGATAAGCAGCGAGTTGGGGCTTCTCTTTTCGTGCTTGAAGCCGATCTCGGCAAGCAGACGACGCACAGTACACCGCCTCAGTGATGGGAGTTCCATACGCTCCGAGAACTCGTTAGTGATCTTCTAGACCGTCGGTATCTCGTTGCGGCGAAAGAAATCGTGCACACATGACCTCAGCTCGCACAACGTGAAGCTGTCAAACTTCGCGCTGCGTCTTCTCTTCACAGCATTGCGTGGGCGCTTTCGCGACGGCGTCGTCAGTTTTCCACCCGAAAATGCGAAGCTTCAACTTCCTCCCTCACCCTGAACACAGTCCTTTCGCTGACACCGAGCATGTCAGCGACAAACTTGCTCGTCTCCTCTACGCTGCGTTCAGGCTCCCTGTTAGGCAAAAACGTGTAGCAGTAGAAGATCATGTTGCGTGAATCGCTGTTCAGGATGCGGCCGCTCTTGCTCTTGCCGAGGCACCTTGGTGGTGTGATCATGGATGCGACACAAGGCTCGTTCGGCAACAAAGGCTCGCGTTCCGATATCACCTCGCTGGGCTCCATGGCGGAAAAGAGGAACGGAATGCCGTGCGCGAACGTGCGTGAACTCACGAGATTGTAGGTTCGCAACCGCAAAAAAAGGAACAAGTAGCAACTGAAAAATAAGCCTCACACATTAAAACATAAGCTTGTGAAAACACACAAAAAGTACATATGTATCCTATGCTATTGAGCCAGACTGTTTTGTAATTACACGCCCGGTGCCGTCGATCTCGCTCCGTAGCACACGACGCACAGCGTTGTAGAAGGCACGGAGTTATTTTTCTCTCGCGATCCGGCATGTGCTGAAGCATTTGCATCATGATAGTTTTACTAAAATACTGATCAAGATACACAAATCTTATTTATACCGAGAAATACGCGTTTTAGAAGCAGTCAAAATTTTTTGAGCGGGACTATTTCTTTAGTCGCGGAGGCAATTGGCTGGTGCGCTTCGGTCCTCTGGGCGGGGCCTCTCCTGTCTTCTAAAGTTGTACCCGACTATAGTTGTCGTAACGATGACAGCTTAGCCTGCAAAAAGTAGAGCTATGACTCGAAAGCTACTGCTACTTGGCAGTTTCGAAAAATGCTTTCTCGGGAAGATATATCGTTCCTTCTTCATTTCATTCTTCCATTTACCTTACTCAACATCATTGAATCGAAAATCAATAGAGTAAAACGTATTACTAACTACCTTTACCCTCTGATTTCATATTTCTGCCAAGCAGTTTCAGTACCTCTCCCGGAATGTTTCAGCGTTGTAGCTAAAAGACAAACATGGTTCGAACAAGTCGCCACAGCCTTTCTTTAAAATCCCAACGCCACTGCACCGCACTCTCTGTGGCTCCTTTTAAAACCAGCGCCTGCAGCGGCTCCGCGGTGAGAAGCGCCACGAATGGCGTGCTCTATGACGTCTCAATACCTGACAGGCAGCCTGATTACTATGCGGGATGCAGAGCGCCGCCTCACGAAGAAAGACAAAACATTTAAAAATTGTATTTGTCCGCTGTCCATCTCCAGGCGCCACTATGACGGCACTCTCCCTCACAGGTGTAGAGCAGGCGCGAAAGCCAGTCGACGGGGGAGAGCAGGAAAGGTGGATAGGAGAGGGTGTTGGGCGCTCGGATTGGCCGTGCTCGGCAAGCTTTGTAAAAATAGAGGAGGCGCTGGAGCGGCATGCTGCGAGGCGACGAGGAAGCGCGCGGCGCGCCTGTGGGGTCTTAAGCCCCAACTCGATGGACACATCCTACGCGTACCAGCGGAGCGCCTACGCGCACGGGCGTACGCTTGATCCTGTCTGCGCATGCGCAAAGCGCGACGCGCGCGCAGGCGCGAGCAGGGGCAGATATCTGTCCATGTCAGATATCCGCGCCTGAGCGCGCGCGCTTGCGCGCGCATCGGAAGCGGGGTCCGGTTTACAACAATAGGAGGACGGCGGGGGCTCTCGGGGACTCTTTTCTTTATGGCTTGAACCTATCCCAGGTTCCTGGAACTTTTCTTCGCGGTTTAAGTTGTCCTTTCAGCGCCCCCCAAATCCCCTTTCTTCACGCTTGAAATTCCTTCGGTCGGCTCGAGAGGGAGAACGCCCCAGCACAGGGAGCATGGAGGTGTATGACTTTTTTCGACGCTTGGCACGGCGCGGCGCTGGGCGCGTAGGCGCTCCGCCGTACGCCTAGGATGTGTGCATCGAGTTGGGGCTTTAAGCCCCAACTCGATGGACGCATCCTACGCGTACCGGCGGAGCGCCTACGCGCACGGGCGTACGCTGCATCCTGTCTGCGCATGCGCAAAGCGCGACGCTCGCCCAGGCGCGAGCAGGGCAGATATCCGCGCATGAGCGCGCGTCGGAAGCGAGGTCCGGTTTACAACAACAGGACCGCGGGGCTCTCGGGGACTCTTTTCTTCATGGCTTGAAGCTCTCTCAGGTTCTTGGAACTTTTCTTCGCGGTTTAAGTTGTTCTTTCAGCGCCCCCCAAAATCCCCTTTCTTCACGCTTGAAATTCCTTCCGTCGGCTCGAGAGGGGGAACGCGCCAGCACAGGGAGCATGGAGGTGGATGCCTTTTTTCGACGCCCGTCACGGGGCGGCGCTGGGCGCGTAGGCGCTCCGCCGTATGCCTAGGACGTGTGCATCGAGTTGGGACTTAACTTGTTACCATGGTATCGGCGCATGCGCACAACTGCTCATCCGCGTGGAGGCTCCGACGGTGGAGCGGGCGCGCGGCCGCGGCGAAGACCAAGCGCACGCCGCACCCGCTGCTCCTCTCCGGTTACCATGGTAACGGCGCATGCGCGCAACTGGCCTCTACCGGCCACCGCAAAATGCGACTGGCAGCCCAGTGTAGCTCCCCCTACAAAATGTGAACAAGCAACTACTCATTAGGATCAACTCGAACACGCGTGTTTTAATCTGTTTGCGCGATGGTATGATTTAAACGTATATAATTAGTGCTGTATGTTCGTATTTACCTTTCAGTAAATCAGTTTTATAAATCTTTTGCCTGTCCATTCTCTTTATTTTGAAATTGCAGATACCAACCTGGCTATACTCAGAGTTCTTTTGAGTGGCCGGTGCGCAGTTATCATGTGGGGTGCCATGACGATGGATGGGCGCGCACCTCTTATCCGCATTTATGGGAAGGTCACAGCTTCCTCTAACAGGTCGGTGCTACAAGAAACCATGGTCCCATATGTGCTGGATAGGCCCTTACCCGACGGCTGCATCCTCCTTCAGCAGTTAAAAAGCCCCATGCACATGCACATCACATGTCTGGTGGCCACCCTTCAAGATTTTCGAGTGCGCACGTTGCAGTGGCCTCCGCATGCAGCGTACACAAATCCAATCTAAAATTTGCGGGGGTGCATAAATTCGTACAGTGGTGAGAAGCCCTCACTTGGCAGCAGTGACAGCGCTACGAGCAGCACACTAAGCAATTCTTTCTGCCCATTGCAGTTTTGCCGCTACCCGGCACTACGCAAGCATCGTTTGGACTACGCACTACGCACTACGCAAGCATCGGCGGTACTGCACTTGGCAGCAGTGACAGCGCTACGAGCAGCACACTAAGCAATTCTTTCCGCACATTGCACTTTAGTAAATGTGTGTATTACCGTGCGGTTAAGTACGTCTGATATTGCTGTTGCTGCGCCTGGTGCCTGGTGTTATGGCTAAAGAAATGATTTCAGTGAGGAAATTAAGTCTGACTGGAAAGCATTTAAAGGATCACTCGAACGGAACATACGGTCGGAAGAAAGAAACTTGCGTACGGAACTAGGTGAAATGAAAACGAGCATGAATTTCATCAGCAGTAGTCTCGATGAAGCCAACTCTCGTCTTAAAACTACTCTTATGGAAACAATGATCTGTAAAAAGAGAATGAAATACATCGACACAAAATTATTACCCTTGAAAAAGACTTGATTGAGTGTCAGACCAGCTTATGAAATCAAAACAATATTCAAAAAATTGAGATGTTGAGATAAAAGGTATCACGCAAACACCAAACTAGAACCTGGTCGACATGCTTCAGAAAATTGGGGACGCTATCGGCGAAATCATATCGTCCAATGAAGTGGACTTTTGTCACAGGGTGCCAACCAAATAAGCCAACTTAACTAACATAATAGTGCAATTACAGCGCCGCGAAAAACGGGACCAAGTTCTCGAAAAGGCTCGCGAGAAGCGGATAAATGATTCAGTGCTTGGCATGACAAATGAGTCGCCTATTTCCCTGAACGAGCACCTCTGCCCTCAATTGAGGCGGCTTCTGGGAAAGGCTATCGCAAAGAAAACGCTAGCACGATTGGAAGTTCGTGTGGGTAAGGAATGGTAGCATTTTTTCGCGCCAGACTTAAACTTCGCCTATCATTTCGATCATCAGAGAAAGCAACATCAGCAAGATCTGCACCGTTGATGCGGCATAGACCGAGTATTTCTTTGTCCTTGTATTCAGAGTACCGGTCGGCGTGTGACCTCTCTGGAAACTATTTTGCCTCAAGATATTATTAATGTAATCGGTCTACAAACAACTACACAACAACACAATTTTTCAGCTTGCTGCACTGAAGTGCGCGTTTAATTCGATCGAAACAAGAGGACATATCCTTATTACTAGAATCGTGCAGCTTTGCGACTTCAAGATCATTATACTGACTGAAACCTGCTACACAAATGACGCAGAATATCTTCTATTTCCCGCAGCGATAATTTCTGTCTAACCGTCAAATAAGCAGAGGTGGCGGTGTCTCAATTCAAACACTTATACCAGGCTGTGTGGTAGTTTCTGATTACAGTATTATAACAGAAAATTACGAAGTGCTGTGCCTCAAAGAACGCAACAACTTATTTTCAGCTGTTTATGGTCATCCCTGTGGAAGTCTAAGCTTTTTTTGAGATCACTGATAGTTTTCTTTCATTTGTAAATTATGCTGTACACAACCTCACAATTGGTGGAGGTTTTAACATAGACCATTTCAAAGACTCAACGCCTTCCACAACCTTCTCATCTACACTTGAGTCTACTGGTTTATTTAGTACTGTCACCTCACTCACGCATATTACCGCGTTAACATCATCATTACTCTACACATTTATTACAAATGTGTCTACCGAAGATACAGTATCCGGTACGATTATCTCTGATACCAGCGATCATTTGCCGATATTTTTATCTGTGCAACAGCATCTTGTACCCCTGCCTAGTGAAAACGAAAATTATACGTATCGTCTAATAACGCCATGTACGCTAGAACGTTTCAGGAAAGAATTAGCTCAAACAAATTTGAGGGGAATTATGGCCGTCGGTGACGCAAATAAGGCATACGAAAATTTTCTAGCTAGGTTGAAAATAATGTCTTGTCAGTCCTTCCCTATTCACACGCATCGAAGGTATAAGAAATAACACAAACCGTGGATCTAAAGTCACCTTATTAATCAAATTAAGATAAAAAGTAAGCTGTATTAGTTCTTCCTGAACCCGTGACCCAAGGAAATAGATGGGCTTTAAAACACTTCAAAATAAAATAAACATGAAGAAACAGAAAGCTAACAGTGAGTACTATCATCGCATTTTCAATAAGGATAGCATAAAAGAAGTGACGTCTTGTAGCAGTAGTTAAACAAAATGCTGAATACAAAATGTTGTGGCAAACATATGTGCAGTCTGACTATCGAAGGCGATGGAAGCAATAAATGGGGTAAAACTGGCAGACGGATTCAATGAATTTTTTGTTGAATTAGGGGACAGAAACAATGGCTTAGATACTGTTTCAAGCATTCCAGTTGTTCAACAATCAATATTCTTCGCATCCACTTGCATTCATGAAGTCTGTACATTTTTTAATATCTTCAAAAACAGTCATTGCCAAGACGCGGATGGCTTAGAAATTGGGCCAGTGAAATATGCAATACATTTAAATTCGCCTGTGTTAACACATTTTCAATGCTGCCCTTTCCACTGGCGTTTTTCCGGAACAGATGCAGATAGCAAAGGTCGTCCTCATTCATAAATCCGGCTATAAAAGTAGCTTAACAAACTATCGCCCAATATTCATATTACACATATATTCGAAAGGTCTGAAAAAAAATAATTAATATCTGTATAGAGAGTTTTTCACGAAAGCATGACGTCATTACTTAAGACTGTCAGTATGGATTTAGAAAAAAACGCTCTACTGAAATTGCCCTCTTGATAAAATAAGATATGATCCTAGATAATTTTGAAAGCAAACTCATGACGCAAGGTATATATTTAGATTTCAGCAAGGCTTTGCTTGCGTAAATCAGTAACTACTCTGTAAACTCGAGTCCTGTGGTTTCCGTGGGACGCCATTAAACTTAATTACATTTTTTTAAGCAGACGCAGTCATTTTGTCCAAATACATGAAGAGACACCGCGGAAGTGACCGATAAAATCTGGTGTGCCGCTAGGTAGCATCCTGGGTCCGGTACTTTTTCTTTATTATATAACTGATATTGTAGCAATCAGTCGATATTGTAGCAATCAGACGATTGCACCATATACGTGGAAGGAAAGGATTTGGGAAGCGTTTTAAGACTAGGCAAGCTCTGTTGTTGTTGCCTTCAAGATTGGTGCGTAAAGGATAACCTAGTACTAAATGAATCCAAAACAAAATGTGTTCTTTTTCGTGCAAAATTGTCTCGAATTAAAGTGAATGGAAATATTACATTAGGCCCCTACTCAATCACAGTCGGAAAACAAGTTAAAACATTTCGAGTAATTTTCTCAGAGGAGGAGGATAAACTTTATTTTCGTCGACCAAGGTAGCAGTTGGTTTGGGGTAGCCCCATCAAGTGGCCATGAGCCCGTGGCGTTTGGTGACTTCTAAGGCTCTTGTCACAACCAGAATTTTCTCAGAAAACATGTCCTGGAATGAACATATTAACGCTATGTGTGCAAATATTCGCAAATCAGTTGACGTGCTTAACAGAACCCGGCATTCAATTCCTGTCGCAATAAAAGAACTCATATACCATTCTCCTTTACATTCTCATCTCTGTTACTGTGTGTCAGTTCGGGGAAATACGACGTCCTGAAACCTGCGTAAATTCACTATTTTACAAAAGAATGCAGTACGAGTGATACAAAGTGAACATTTTCTTGAACATACGGAAAGATCTTTTCAGACACTTAAAACAATTAAAGTGCTGGAAGTGTAAAATAAAAAACTTTTAAGATCCTATAAAAGTGCAGTCCATGGAAAAGTGGACTCATTTTAACCAAATGCTAACCTCAAACACACACACTACGTGTACCCATATAGACACCAACCCCCATGGCAAATACAATTTTCACGCACAAAGTACGGTCGGCAGCGGGGAAGTTGTACTCTACCTGAACTAATCAGATAGTATGATCAGTTAACTAGGTATCGATGTATTGACACTAAATGATCGACGCCTAACAGAATTATTATTGTATTTAATATGAATCACATTTCACTAGATTTATATGAATAAAATAATCAATTATAAGTGCAATCGTGTTATGCTGTGTCTCTTGAGTACTGCATGCATCTGTTACGAGTGTAACGATACAGGCGTTAAAGCAAGCGCGAATGATCGCGCTTTTCTGCATCTGTCCAAACCGTCGAACTTAGCAGCTTCTGGGGCTTCTTCTGCCGCTGCAAGTGTACTAAGTTTATAGGGACAAGACAGAAACAGGCACCAAAAAACAAACTAGGCCTAATTCTCGCAGTGTTAGCCTGGTCCGTATTTGAAACGCGCGCTCACCCGTTATCCCTCGCACTTGCTTTTGAAACGAGGAATCAACCGATATCGCTTGCACTTGCTTGCCTAGCTGCCTCGTGATTCGCGTAAAACACGTTGGTTTTCCTGCCGCCGTTACTTATCACTGAGAGTGGCCCTGGCAGAGTGAAGCGCAAGCACTGAGCGGAAATGAGGCCGAGAACCCACGAGCAGGCACCGCTTTATTTTGGCCGCACAGACGCACGCTACCCATAACTCAAATCCAGAGCCTAACGTTAGACGGCACTGACTTGCCCGCAGAGCACAGTCGGCGCGCTCTAGACAGGGCTGCTCATCATTGTACCTGCCCAGACGAAACAAGTCCAAGCCAACAGCCGACGCGCTGTGGAGCGCCATTCGTGAACAGTTCGAAGTCCTCCCAGCTGGCCGCGAGCATAACATCTCTCTTTATAATTCTGGACCAAGGTGGATGTCAGACATCATTTCCGTGGGCGGTCAATCACCCTAAATTTACAGGCAACACAGAGGACGCATTCCGTCAATGCTATTTTTCTGGTGACCCTGAACAGTCCATCAATTTTCTGTCATGTCCAACCCATGACTGCGCCGATATCTTCACGCATTGTTTTTTTCCCTCATCTAATGGCTTATTTTATTTTATGTGCAAAGTGGCCTGCCTACCTCGCCTCCTCTGATGGAAACGAAATAAACCATTTATCGGCGGAATGCCTTTTTGTTCTCGGTGTGCTCGTTCGTATTTCATCATCACACGGTATGTTTAAACCAAAAATAAAAGCCAGAGACTAAATCCTTTATGGGGCGCCGGTTGGTCGCTGAAACACGTATGATATGTTCTTCGATCGGGAGAAAGCGGGAAGATCCGCCGCGGTGGCTGAGTGGTTATGGCGCTCGGCTGCTGGCCCGAAAGACGCGGGTTCGATCCCGGCCGCGGTGGTCCAATTTTGATGGAGGCGAAATTCTAGAAGCCCGTGTGCTGTGCGATGTCCGTGCACGTTAAAGAACCCCAGGTGGTCGAAATTTCCGGAGCCCTTCACTACGGCGTCTTTCATAGCCTGATTCGCTTTGGGACGTTAAACCCCCATAAACCAAACCAAACCAAACCAGAAAGCGGGAAGCGCATGCTTCACCTTCGTGCTGCCCCGCCAAACTACACGCGGGGGCGTAGTGAATAAAGAAAGGGACCCCTAGAGCCAAGCGCTGCATGTAATCAGCTCGTACGCTGCGAGCGAAAAAAAAAATTATGGAAAGTTGTAACTCGGCTAAACCTAAGTAGACAAAGCCGAAGCAGAAGGTCATGCGTAGTTATACTTGGCTAAGTTCGGTCTTGCTAAGCTGTACTGTATCAGGCAACTAATGCGGCTTGGCGTCTTTAACGTTGAGTGCGTTCCGGGCACTGGATAGGCAGCGCGCCCACCCTGGCAGGTGGCATACAAATTAATGGTTGATCACGAGAGGTTGCTCAACCAATGACCGCTGCGGCCCATTGCTGCAGTGCCGCGTGTCTGCCACAAAGTTGTCAGCGCTAACGCATTCTGCCCACATCTCTCGCATCACCACCGCTGCGTATCTAAAAGAGCGATTGAGGCGTCCACTGACCCAGCGAGCCAGTTATGCGTCCTTCCTCGAAATAATCAGAGACTAGTTGTCAACGCCAACGCCAATGAAGACAATGGACGACGAAGGCCTATGGAAACACAGTCGAGCGCATGGTTTCGGCTGCGGCAGTGGCCATAGCTGTCAGAGCTTCCATAACGTCATGCCTGTCACGTGGTTTCTACTTGGTTCAAGGTCAGACTCGCTCACATTGCAAAGAAGCGACGGAGGAGAGCAGTGAAGCTTTCGCTTTAAAAGACACGGCTGCGAGCCAGAAAGGAAGCGCACGAGCTCTGCGATATCTCGACACCAGAAGTACAACGTAGGCGGCGCGACGAAGCAGTTTTATCTTACTTTGGCCTCCTCTCGCGTGGCCTGTCATATTTTGGCAATCGCCCGGGCCAAATTACTAGGTTGCCATCGCGTCGGACACGCTCGATCAATAATGGTCTGACATCGATTTTGGTGGAACTCGGCTAAGGTCCAATTTCGGGTGTCGCCGAAACAAAATTTTCCGAAATGGCTCGGGCCAAATATGGAGGTCGCTATCGTGTCCGGAACGCTAAATTATGCTTTGACATTGATTTTGGTCCAAATGATCCGAGTTCCTAATTTCGGAGTTCGCCCGCACTAAATTTTTGGAAAAACCATGGCCAAATGTGGGGTTCGCCATTGTGTCCAGCCCGGTCAGTTATGATTTGAATCAATTTTGGTCCAAATCGATTTCGGGGCTCGCCCGAACCAAATTTTTAGAAAATGACAGGCCAAATTTAGAGGTTGCCATCGGGCCGGGTGGCTCAGTGGTTGTGGCTGTCTACTGAGCCGGAGTACCCAGATTCGAACACGACCGCGGCGGCAGCGTTTCGATGGAGGCGAAACACAAAAAGCGCCCGCGTGCTGTGCAATGTAATTGCACGTTAAAGATCCCCAGGTGGTCGAAATTATTCCATAGTCCTCCACTACGGCACCTCTTTCTTCCTTTCTTTCTCTGCCTCCTTTAACATTTCCCTTACGGTATGGTTCAGGTGTCCACCGAGATAAGTAAGACAGTTACTGCGCTTTTTCCTTTCCTGAAAGCCGATTTTTAATTTTCGAATTTCAGGGGTCAGCCAGGCGAAATTTTTGGAAATGGCCCGGACCCAATTTGGAGGTTCTGTCACAGCGGGGCGATTAGTGATGGCTCGACATCGATTTTGGCCCAGATCAGAGAAAGTCAAATTTCGGGGGTCGCCCGGACCAAATTTTAAGGAATGACTCAGGCGAAATTTTGAGCTCATCATTGTGGAGGGCACGCTCCGTTATGGCTGGACGTCGATTGTGGTCCAAATCGTCCTTTCTCATATTTCGAGGATCGGCAAGGCTAGGAAAGCTAATTCCGGGGCCAGTTGGTTGATCATTATGCGAACGTATGCGCTATAATCGACACAAGAAGATAACACACACATGACACAAGCGCATATTAACAACTATTTATTAAACCGAAATATTTACTGGCTGCGAACTTGCGCTTTCGCCGTGGCGGTGCTCCGAGGAGGCACATGACGTCACAACGCCCGCCTCTCAGTGGATATTTCTTTCTCTCCCTGTGTCTCGCTTCCTAGTCAATACTGCGCATGCGCCACTGGTAGCACTGAGCCAGAGGTGTTCCGTCGCTTCGCAGCGCCACGCCTTTCCTCAAAATTCAACTTTAAATTTTCAGTTTTCTCTGTCTTATTTCCCTCCCTCCTTTATTCATTCCTTTGCGGCGCGGTTCGGGTGTCCACCGATGTAAGTGAGACGGTTACTGTGCCATTTCCTTTCCTCTAAAACTAAACAAAACAAGTGAGCCGATTGCGTTCAAAGAATCCATTGTCGTTGACAAATTTGCAAAGACCGTTGATTTTAACGAAAGGAAAGGCGAGCAAACCGGCTCCGTGGGTCAGTGGAAACCTCAACCTCGCGTTCATGTACGTGGCGTTGGTGTACATCTGCAAAAGCCTGCTGTTATTGCGTTCCGCACATTGGATAGGCAAGCGCCCGCACCGCCACCCTGGGAGGTGGCATGCAGTTAATGGTTGATCAGGAGAGATTGATCACCAAATGAACGCTGCCGGCTAGCTATTGCTGCAATGCCGCATGTCAGCTACAAAGCTGTCAGCGCTAATGCATTCCGGCCACATCTCTCTCTCATCACCGCCACATGTATCAAAGCACGAATGAGGCGTGCGCATATCCAGGGAGCCAGTTATGAGTCCTTGCTTTGCTCAAAGCCATCGCCGTCTAGAACATTGTCAACGCCAACGCCAATGAACACTGTCAACGCCGACATCTTTCGCTTTGTATATCCTCGTTTTTCTGAGATAATCCGCATTAATTTTTCTCAAGGAAGATGCGTTTATATACGCTACGTCAGTTTTTAGGCAAGGCAACCATCCCGTCAACACACGTGACAATCACCACGACCCAGCATCTGCATTTATCATATCAATTTCGTTTTGTGTAAGTGCAATAGATGATGTACTTACACACATTCCATCTTCCGCCTCTTCGAATTAAAACGCTTCAACTTTTTTTCCTTCAATCATTTCTTTCTGCTTACCTACAACTGTCCTGTGCAATAGTGGTTCCCATTTCTTTTCTTTTTACACCTGCTGCAATGGTGCGCTAGATTCCCCGGGCGGTTAATTTTTCCGCAGTCATTATTGTGCTCTAGAAGCCTCGTGTTGACATATCTCCCCGATTGCACAATGAATTGTTTCCCGCATGATTATTGGTATCTTATAAACAATGTCGCTCTGGCATGGTACGAACCTTTCCCTATGGGCAATGTCAGATTCCTTGCGCTTGGCACGCTTTCCTTTCGCATTCACCTTGTTGAAGTGGCTTATCAGATTTTTTGGTGCGCTAAATACCAGCTTCACTTGGTGTTTGTTCGCCACTTCCTTCAATCCGTTCGATAACTTATGTATATGCGGTATGACTACCAGTCCTTTTCTGTTCCCCGGATTTTCGACTTCTTTCCTTTAATAATAATAATAATAATTGGTTTTTGGTGGAAAGGAAATGGCGCAGTATCTGTCTCATATATCGTTGGACACCTGAACTTCTTTCCTTTCCGTGTCATGTATTTTAGCACTTTTTCTGCCACTGACGCCATCATGTTGTCTGGGAACCTACTATCGATCAGCCGACAGGTTTGCATGGTGATGCTTTCAGTCATTTTGTGGTCGCAGGACTTCGTAAGGCTCTGCATCATGCACGAGTGGGCAACACTCCTTTTGGCAAGCTTAGACTGGCTGGAATCATATATCATGATGGTTTTTTTCACTTTTTGTATGGTACCGCCAGCAAGTATGGACAGGGGTTTACTGTATTTGTAGATGGAGGAATCTTATCATCACTTTTTAAGATAGTTCATAAGTGAGGTCAAGGCCATTGAATATGCCCTTAAAAAGCGTGATCATAGCATCCGCATCAACCACGCCTGCTCTTTCCGCACTGAAACAGAGCAAGAAATCGTGTATATATTGAAAACATGCCAGCACATTCCTCCCTTCAATCTCTGGTTTGAGGGTGCGTGGATCGCCCGGGCTGCATTTTTGGAAATGACCCGGGCCAAATTTGGAGTTTTCCGTTCCTCCGGGGAGAGCTGAGTTATGAGATTTTGGTCCAATTATGGCAAGGTCGAAATTCGGGGGTCGCCCTGGCCAAATTTTCGTAACTGACTTGGGACAAATTTGGAGGATGCCACATTGTCGGGCACGGTCAATTATGGCTTGCATCGATTTGGGTCCATATCAATCAAGGTCGCAATTTCGGTGGTCGCCCGAAGCAAATTTTTGGCAATGAGCGGGCCATATTTCGAGGATGCTATTGTGTTGGGCACGCACAATTTAAAAAAAATGGTTTTCGAGGAAAGGGTATGGCGTAGTAATTATCTCACATATGTCTCTGGACGCCCGAACCGCGCCGTAAGGAAAACGAGGAAGGTAAGAGTGAAAGAAAGAAAGAAAGAAAGAAAGAAAGAAAGAAAGAAAGAAAGAAAGAAGGAAGCAAGGAAGGAAGGAAAGAAAGAAAGAAAGAAAGAAAGAAAGAAAGAAGAAGCAAGGAAGGAAAGAAAGAAAGAAAGAACAAAGGAAGGAAAGAACAAGAAAAAAACATAGAAAGAAAGAGAGAAGGACACAAAGAAAGAAAGAAAGAAGGAAAGGAAGAAAGAAAGAAAGAAAGAAAGAAAGATAGAAAGAAGGAAAGAAAGAAAGAAAGAAAGAAAGAAAGAAAGAAAGAAAGAAAGAAAGAAAGAAAGAAAGAAAGAAAGAAAGAAAGAAAGAAAGAAAGAGGTGCCGTAGTAGAGGTCTCCGGAATAATTTCGACATTGTGGGGATCTTTACTGTGCTCTGACATACCACCGGACACGGGCGCCATGCGTTTCGCCTCCATCGAGACGCTGCCACCGCGGTCGGGTTCGAACTCGGGAACTCCTGGTTCGAACCCTACAGCAGCGTCAGTGTTTCGATGGAGGCGAAACGCAAAGGCATCCGTGTGCTGTGTGATGTGAGTGCACGTTAAAGATCCCCAGGTGGTCGAAATTATTCCGGAGCCCTCCACAACGGCGCCTCTCTCTCCCTTTCTTCTTTCACTTCCTTCTTTATCCTTGTCCTTACGGCGCAATTCATGTGTCCAACGACATATGAGACAGATACTGCGCCATTTCCTTTCCCTAAAACCAATTATTATTATTATTATTATTATTATTATTATTATTATTATTATTATTATTATTATTATTATTATTATTATTATTATTATTATTATTATTATTATTATTATTATTATCCAAAGAGGGCGACGACGACGAAGGCATATAAAGTGCTCACACTAACTACCCACGCGGTCAGAAGCGGCCAGTCTGGCTGCGATTAGTCTGTTGCAGAGCGCCGAGTGAAAGGCTTCATGCGGGAAACGTGGACAATTTCAGTCCCGCGGTAATGGCGGTCCGGAGGAGAATCAACAGGAGTGACGCGGTAGTTAACAGGTGAAGTTTGGTTGAGCACCAAGTAGGGACCAATGAAGCGAGGCTGAAACTTGTCGCAAAGACCAGGCGTCCGCAGAGGGGCAGAAAGAAAGACCTCGTATCCAGGGTTGAATGAGACAACGCGCCGTGTCGTGTCGTAGTGACGCTTGCGATCTTCCTGGCAGCCTGCAGTGTTCAGGCGAGCAAGGTGACGGAATCGGGCCACGCGGGAGGGGAATTGTTCGGGGAGACACGGTGAGGAGCTCGCAGGCGTCGAGAAGGGTAGTGGGATAACGGCCGTAAAAAAGGAAAAACGGGGCGTAACCAGTGCTTCGTTGCAACGCAGAGTTGTAGGCAAAAGTGACGAAAGGAAGGACCGCGTCCCAATTCCGGTGGTCAGTTTCGACGTACATAGCAATCATATCTGACAGGGTGCGATGGAACCGCTCAGTAAGACCATTGGTCTGGGGGTGCAGCTGGACGTCATCTTGTGAAGTGCAGAAGAAGCTTGCAGAACTTTGGAAACAACGGTCGAAAGGAACGTCCGGCCGCGGTCACTGAGAAGCACCTGAGGGCCTCCAATGCGCTGAACAATGGACTGCAGAAAGAAGGTGGCAACTTCGGGCGCGGAGCCATCAGGCAAGGTTGCGGTCTCGGCGTAGCGTGTCAGATGGTCAATGGCAGTGACAATTCGTTTACCTCGTGTAGAGAGAGGAAGCGTGCCATACAAGTCATTGCCGAAGACGGCGGACGGCGTGGCGGGGCATGGTAGAGGCTGCAGATGTCCAGCGGAAGGTGAAGTCGGCCGTTTTCGTTCCTGGCAGAGCGGGCAAGATGCGACGCATTTAGCGACGCTGGAGGGAAGGCCAGGCTAGAAGAAACGGCTCTTGACGCGGTCATAGGTTTAGTGAAAACTTAAGGAACTGGCCGTGGCGTCATCGTCGAAGGCCTCCAAAATACCGGAGCGAAGTGTACAGTACTCACGGATTGAAATAGGACATTCGGAGCGCGTGGCCGTCGCTTCATGGAGCGCCGCCCGTAGACGCTCATGGAACCAAGGTGGTGCATTGTGGTATGGCGCGAGAGGGAGAACATCTACAAAGCAGAATTGTTCCTTCCAGTAGCCAATGAGCCGGCCTGTGGTTTACCACATGCCTGCGTGGCACTGCAAGGCTAGCGCTCCGAATGTCCTATTTCAATCCGTGAGTACTGTACGTGGTTCTACTGAAACCCAGCGGGTGCCAGCAGGGAAGTAAACGTAGCGGCAGAGCACATAATTTCCGAGTTTCAACTGGTGAAGATGCCAACGCAACCGAGCCGTAGGAAAATAGGAAGCTCCCGTGAGACGGTCGATTAGGGAGCGGATATACGCATCGTTTTGTTGATTCGACTCAAGGTCGTTTAAATCGTCATATGCAACGCAGGGGACGGCGGTGAGGTGCAGAAGAGCTTGCGACGATGAGGAGTCGCTGTGACCGATTGAAGGTGGTGTTAAAGAACGACACGGAGTCCAGAAGAGGGCAACGAGAAAGGGCATCGGCATCTCGGTGCGTTCGACCCTACTTTTTGGTGACGTCAAAAGAGTATTCTTGGAGAAGAAGAACCCAGCCGCCAAGGCGGCAGGTCAAATTTTTGAGGCTAAACAACCAGCATAATGTGTGATGGTCCGTGACGACCGCGAAGTGGCGACCGTAAAAGTAGGGGCGGAATTTATGAACTGCCCAAACGAGGGCAATACATTCCTGCTCTGTGATAGTGTGGTTACGTTCCGCAGATATCAGAGTGTGGCTGGCCAACGCAATAACCCTTTCGCGAGAAGTAGTATGACGCTGCAGAAGAACAGCACCAAGGCCGCGGCCGCTAGCGTGAGTGTGTAGAATGTTGGGAGCAGCATCGTCGAAGTGGCCAAGGACAAGGTCGGAGGTGAGAGCTTGCTTCAAGGCTTGAAAGGCACGTTCGCATTGCTCAGTCAAAACAAAAGCACTGTGAGCACTGAGGAGCTGATGCAGTGGCGCCGCAATGGTAGCGAAATTTCGTATAAAGCGCCGAAATTAAGAGGAAAGACCGAGGAAACTACGCAGTTCTTTAGTCTTATGGGGACGGGCAAAGTTAAAGACAGCGGCAAACTTGTCAGGGTCGGGTCGAATGCTGTCGCGGCTGACGATTTGGCCCAGAATCGTGATTTGCTTCCCGGCGAAATGGCACTATCTCGTATTGAGTTGAAGGCCAGCAGAAGCGAGGCAAGTGAGCACTTCATCGAGGCGGCGTAAGTGTTCACGAGAAGTGAAGAGACATTAACAATTTCATCAAGATAGCATACGCAAGATTTCTATTTCAGGCCGCGAAGGAGTGTAGCAATCATGCGTTCAAAAGTAACAGGAGCGTTACACAGTCCAAATGGAATAACATTAAATTCGCAAAGGCCGTCGGGAGAACCGAACGCGGTCTTTTCCGTGTCTGCTTCACGCGTGGGAATCTGCCAGTAACTGGAACGATGATCTAGGGTGGAAAAGTATTCAGCTTCCTGGAGAGAGTCGAGAGAGTCATCAATCAGGTTCATAGAGTAAACGTATTTACGAGTAATTTTGTTGAATGCACGGTAATCAACACAAAATCGCACTAACCCATCCTTCTTCACCAAAACCGCCGGAGAAGACAAGGGACTGGCGGAAGGGCGAATAATGTCTCTGCGGAGCATATCACTCACATTGTCCTCGATGACTTTGCGGTCAGATAAGGAAACGCGGTACGGGCGGCGGCGAACAAACGAGGCACATTCGGTAACGATGCGGTGCTCGGCAACAGATGTCTTGCCCAGGGTAGTGGAAGCCACATCCAACGAGCCTAGGTGCTTGCGAAGCAAGTCCAGCCGTTGCGACGCCGAGAGATCATAATTGATGGTGGCAGAGAGGAGGCCCATCATACGGCGTTCTCACCTTCCGCAAGCGAGAACATGTCAGTGCGAAAAATTAGCAGTGGCTTAGCTCGGCTATGTCAGGATATACGTGGCGTGAGCTACGCTGAACCGCTTGGAAGCAAGTTCACTCTCCGTCTCCGTAGATATACCATACTGGCAAACGCTCCACTATATGTATTCCCCCCCCCCCTGATGCCTCTGCGCATGCACACAAAACGAGTGGTGCTATCAAGCGGCTCCGGCGCAACGTCAGACTTGGCTACTGCGCAACGGAGGCGCACACCTGGGCACGCGCCGGCGCCAGTGCGTCTGCCGCGGCTCCTGCGCGCCGGCTGTGCACCGTGTGACGTCACTGCTTCTCGCGCATGCGCAGCACGGCTCTCCAGGATTCACACGAAACTGCTCAACCTCGGACAGTGTAGCTCACGCTACAATAACAGAAACTGAAGCGCCCGTGTCAACCCAAGCCTCTACCTATAAACCTACAACCCACACTCATATCGGACTCATACACATACAACTGATATCGGACGAGCGCTCCAGTGGTATTTGTCGCTTTCTGAAGCATGCGGCTTTCCCTCCAAGAATTGCACTAGCTAGTTTTCCGAGCGAAGGCCAGGCGCCGGAGAGGAGCGGCGATAGCGGCGAAGGGGACATAGCTCTGGTGGGCCGATAACCACGATGCGGAGCAGAGCTGGGGGAAGGTGAAGAAGAACGCCCCGAGGAGTCAGTGAAGGAACGGCGTTGATGAGAGGGACCACTAGGACTGTAGCCGCTTTCGAGGGCTTCATACCCGCGACGTTCGTCTTGAATGCGCCGACGGCAGAAGCGCGAATTATGGCCCCGGAAGCCGCAAAATAACAAATCGAGCGGCTGGGGTGCCAGGGCGAGTAGAACGGTTGAGGTTGGAGGTGCTAAAGCAGTGGCATGGTCGCGTGGTGTCGCTGGCGTTGGAGGCGGACCAAAGACAGGTGGCATGGCAGCGACCTGAGCGCACGTGGGTGTAGGGGCGAAGAGCAGGGTTGTCTGGTGCCAGAGAGCAGGTTACTGACGCCAACTCTTCTTTGATGATGCTGCGAAGGCCAGCACCAGCAGAGGGCGGAGCAGGAGGCGCAGATGCTTTAAGGCACGGATAACCGTGTGCGAGAAGATCTTAAGGAATCATGGCACGCAGGTCGGAGTCTGCGGACAAAAGGGAGGCAGCCGGGTCATGTTGTAACATGCAATCCATCCGTTTAGGACGGATTGCAGCTGATCGAGGCGTTGGCAGGTCACAATGATGGCATCGATAGACGTAGAGTTTTGAGCGTCAAGGGCATTGAACGCCCGAGAGCCGATATCCTTCATCCTTCAGGACGTGGCGAACACGGTCAGCCTCAGTCATAGTGGCATTGGGGCAGGGTAGGGGGGGGGGGGTCGCCCGACGGCAGCACCTGGGAAGAAAACTTCTCACGCGGATGGACAGAGTGACGAGCTTCTTAGAGTAGAAAAAATTTATTTAGATATGTACACACCGCTGGGATAGCGGCCGCGGGAGTGGAAGTTCGAAATGCCCTGCTGACGGAATCCCGCAATAACCGCGCGCCAAAAGACACGCGCTACCCAGCAGATGACTGTGGCGTGGCGATTACATTTCGGGGAGTGGGCAATTCAAACAGGTACACGAGCGAAACAAAGCCCACCGCTCTAGCCGATCACAAGTAGGCAGCACTGCCCAACCGAGTTCCCAAAGTCTCGGATATGGTCTGGGAGAGTTGCCGGCGAGCCGCCGGCGCAACAGGCAACAACAGCGAGCGCATAATGTCCACCACACAGTCTCCGATGATTCTGACATCAGGTGCTCCTGCTCTTACATGACTGAAAAAGGCCACTGATGTAGCATAGAAAGCGGTAGGCTGCTCTGACTGAGGCCCATGGTTAACAGGGGCCGCGGGATCCAAAAAATTTGCGGCGGTTTAACTACTGCTAAACCTGGTTAGAGTGCGAAAGCTGTGGTGTATCAGGCAACTAGACGCGTGGCTCGGCGTCTATAACGTTGAGTGCGTTCCGCACACTGGATAAGCAAGCGCGCCCACCCTGGCAGGTGGAAGTTAATGTTTGATTGCGAGAGGCTGGTCACCCAGTGAATGCTGCAGCCTATTGCTGCAGTTCGACGTGTTGTAAGCGCTCATGCATACAGCCCAAATCTCTATCTCAGCACTGCCGCGTACCTCAAAGCGCGATAAAGACGTGGTGGTGGTGGTAGTGGTTTTATTAAAAATAATAGTAAAAAGGAAGGAAAAGATTTTTGCTAGCCCCGGCATCTGTCATCGATACTGAAGCACCTGAGCTGGGGCAGCGGAAATAAAGGACAGCAGGCAGAATGGAGAAATGAAATGAAAGAGGTGAGGGGACAGGAATAGAGGACAGGGGGAGAAGTAATATGTACAAACTATTTACACAATCCATTGCACCCGCCGCGGTGGCTCAGTGGTTAGGGCGCTCGGCTACTGATCCGGAGTTGCCGGGTTCGAACCCGACCGCGGCGGCTGCGTTTTTATGCAGGAAAAACGCTAAGGCGCCCGTGTGCTGTGCGATGTCACTGCACGTTAAAGATCTCCAGGTGGTCGAAATTATTCCGGAGCCCTCCACTACGGCACCTCTTTCATCTTTCGCTCCCTCCTTTAACCGCTCCCTTACGGTGCGGTTCTTGTGTCCAACGATATGAGACAGATACTGCGCCATTTTCTTTCCCCAGAAACCAATTATTGTTATTATTACGTCCATTGCCCCCAGGGAGGCAGTTATCCGCCTTCCTTTCCTCAAAATCATCGGAGTGTACAACGTTGTGAACGCCAACGGCAATGAACGCTGACGGTCTATACATGGTTTGCATGTGACGTCACGTCCGGCGGCGCGCGCTGCGGCGGACATGTTGGTGCAGTCTGTGCGGAGTCGGTGGAGTGCGGGTCGCACGCGTTTCCTCGCTAGTGGTAACACGTGCAATTTTGTTGCCTTTTGTGTGGCATTCCGCCGCTTCTCAGTAAGCAGCCTTTAGACGCTACCTACCGCTTAGATCTTACGGGGTCGGAGCGCGTTCGGTATGCGGAAAAAGTGCGTCTCTGCGATAATATCGACCCGTTCATGCTGCGGCCGCGAACGGACACAAGCGATGTCGACATATTTCCAGAGATTTGTTACGGTGACATCGTCAGTTACCTTTTTTTTTTCTGCAAGCTTTCTGACCCTTGAAGAAATGAAGGCGTTTAAGTCCACCGAGGCGCATAATTATTTCACTAGCGGCTGGGTGAAGGGACTGTCGGCAAAACAGCTGCAAGGGGACAAGGTGCTTCTACTTGGAGAGGTAAGCCGCAGGGCATTGATCTTTGTAAGGATTAGAGTAAAGAAATAACGGTTATTAAATCCTCAAGTGACTGAGTGTAAGCAATCACTCAGTAAAGTTTTAAAAAGAACTGTTTACAAACTGTCAGGCTAGTGATTCATTTCTTCATATGTACTGAACCTGGACGACATCAGATTAAATCACGAGTTATTCTATTTTTATGGGCATATGAAAGGAACCGTTGCTGGTTTATCTTAGTTTGGAAACCCAACAAGTTATTGCGCAAAAAAAGAAACGGTCATGCGTGGAGAGATTGTTATCGCTCGCTACAGATTTGTCGACCAACAATTTAGGTCTCGCCTGTCGCGTCGCGCACTATGGCCCGCATTAAGTGATCAAGCTCATCGCTGTTGCCGTTTTCGACGGTCCGGTAGCGCGACAAGATCGACAGTGACGTGTGCCTTCGCAGAGATGTGCCCAATGTTAATTTGGATTCGTAGCCTCCATTGTTCCCGACTCCTCAGCCTGACACTCCGCTTGAGCCGCGCGTTTCTGGGTCCGTCGTCTTGCCGCGCGAGCGTGGCGACCGGGATCACCATGTTTTGCGCTGTAGCCGAGCAAAAGCGTAGGGGCCCAGTCCGGGTCCGTCTCCTCCCACAGTTTTGATGGTCTGCCTACAAAATGCAAGAAAAATTTGTTTAAAATGAAATTTTCCGCTATGCTTGTACGTCATGCACCTAAATAAACACTGTGCATATGCAACGGACTTACCTTTTACGAAGTGGGCGCCGCAAACACGTATGCCCGTCCTTTCGGTGTTGAGATCGGCACGTTTTATACGAGCCAGCCACACCTCCCGTCGCTTCGCGCATAAAGCTTTCGTACGGTCACCTTGATGCTCGATGACCTTTGGAAGACGAAAAAAGTTTGTGTTTGTTGATTTCGCCCAACAAGTGCGGTTGGAGCATCCAACAACAGCGCAGATAACCATCGCAACGCCGTCGAAGTACACCGTACGCGCGAATTGCATCAAGTGCACCACGGCCGCTGCGACTGCACCAACATGGCGGAACAGTATCCCAGGGTTCCCAGCTACGACGTCAGTGCAAACCATGTATAGCTTCAAGTGAATTGGCTGTTGCGGAAAGGAAATGGTGCAGTAAATGACTCACATATCGGCGCACACCTGAACTGCGCCGTAAGGGAAGGGATTGAAAGAAGAAAGGAAGAAAGATGTGCCGTAGTGAAGGACTCCGGAACGTCCCTATTTCGCGCCGAGTGCGCCAGCTGCCGCCGGCCCGGCCAGCCCGGTTCGGCTCCGCGGCGAGGCGCGCGTTGTGACCTCATGTTCTTCCTCGGAACACCGCCACGGTGAAATCGCAAGTTCGCGGCCAGTCAAACTTTCGCTTTAAAAGCGCAAAGAAGGGCCCAAAAAGTGCCGCGCTAGGGTTCGCGCCGGGGACGCGTCCGCCAGCAGGATATGCAAAATGCCCTTCAAGCTAACAGCAAGGACGTGACGGACAAAGTTAGAAAAGCAAAAGCGCCTTTCTCCAGTGGTTGTCCAGGAACTGAACGAGCCACAAGCTCGGTTCCGCCTGACCAAAAAAGTAGAGAAAATTGTATTCTAGCACCCGCGCTTATGACACAGAGAGGCGGTTTATCAATGTGGCAAATGTACCAGAAGGCACCCAGCATGACGCACTGAACCTGGTAGCGTCTCTCAAGCAGAGGCAGGTGAAATGTCTACGCCCTCCACACAGGTGCTGCAATATGCCTTCTACGACCAAAGACCACACACCATCCCATATTCCAGCACAGCCGTAGGTAAAGCCTAAAATCCGCATCTGCGCACACCACTGCATTTCAGGCGGACCTACCACCGCGCTGCGGATATCGGATGGTGTCTGGTATTCGGTCGTAGAAGGCACTAAAGCGCATGTGTGGAGAGAGCAGACATTTCACATTTGAAGCAGAGGCATGCCTCAGCTTGAGAGACGCTACCTGGTTCAGTCCGTCATACTTTGTGCCTTTTGGTACATTAGCGACATTGTTAAACCGCCTCTCTGTCTCATAAAGGCGGGTGCAGACTACAGTTTGCGCACACCACTGCTACTGATCCGAGTAACCTGGTTCGAACCCGACCGCGGCGGCCGCTTTTCTATGGAGGCGAAATGCTGAGGCGCCTGTGTGCTGTGGGATGTCAGTGCACGTTAAAGATCCCCAGGTGGTCGAAATTATTCCGGAGCCCTCCACTAAAGAAAACCTCTATCTTCCTTTCTTCTTTCACTCCCTCCTTTATCCCTTCCCACACGGCGCTCTTCAGGTGTCCAACGATATATGAGACAGATACTGCGTCATTTCCTTTCCCAAAAACCAATTATTATTATTATTATTATTCACACCACTGCAGAGGTATCGGACATGTAATACATGTTTGAGGAGACCCCACAAAAAACGAGTCTTTGAGAAATAAAGAGCAGCACCAGACAAGGAGGCGTACTCGCGTAAAATGTTTAAAGCTTCGAGCAGGCGGCGTTCTTCAGCTAGGTAGTGTGTGATATCGTCTGCATAAGCAGTGACGCGTACTGCCTCACTGCCTGGCAAAGGCAGACCTGTAATAAGGGAGTGGCGATTGTCTGCCAAGAGGAAAGGCTCTAATGCTAAGACAAAAATGGGGGGGGGGGGGAGCGGAGCGGACAACCTTGACGGTCCAGCGCCTTTTCTTGACTGAGGAAAACAAGAAGACCCTGTGCGCGCCACCGTATAGTATACTCTAGGATATCTCGAGTTACGGAAGAAAAAACTATGTATTTCACGACCCGGGATGAAGCAAACCTGGTGGCAGGAAATGAGGCACGGGAGGCGAGCCCGTAGACGGCGAACGAGTAATTTGGCTAATACTTTGTAATCTTAATTTAGTGGGGTGATAGGGTGCCAATCTGGAGGACATATCGAGAAAGGAGACTTTTTAGGAATGTGGACAATGTGGCCTTTTTTAAATGATTCAGGAAAGACATACTGAGTGAAGAATATTTTTAAGACATCCGAGAAAATTTGGCCCTCAATAGGCCTGAATTGCAAACTTAGCCAACTGGTACTGCCTAATGTAATCGGCAAATAAAGTAATTGCCTGCAAGGTCTAGCAGGAGCGCGTGACAATGTATACCAACTTCTCGGAGCCTCTACCAAAATCGTCGTTATCTTGACCAGCTGGTACTGTGTAATGTATTCGACAACTGAAGTCATTGCCTGCTAGGTCTAGCAGAAAAGAGCGCTACAATGTATACCAGCTTTTCGGACACTGCACTGAAAGCATTCCAAGCTATTTCTTCCGGAAATTCTCATATAATGCAGCTCCTTATTGATCCCATGAAAACTCACATTTCTTTAAAGCAAGAGCCCCCAAGCATGGCGGAGTCCACTAGAAATTCTTGGATAAAGTGCCCAGAAAATGTGTTCTCTCTGCCGAATCGGTGGACATACAACCAAGGTAGCCGACACGGTGTCTCGAGCGGTAGACGGTCGGACCTAACGGGCACACGTTTGAGTATCGCTCGTTGTCACAGCAACTGCGCCGACGGGCGGCAAGCATTTGGCCCGGGCCACACCCATAATTTGTTCTTGGGCGATGTGGACCAATATCGACGTCCGAGCATAACTGACCACGGCTGACACGGTGGTGACCTCCAGTTTGGCCCAGGCAACCCCCGAAATTTGACCGTGGCCGAACTGGACCAAAATCGCTGTCCAGCTATCACTGAGCTCCCGCCGCGGCGGCTGAGTGGTAAGGCTGATGGCGCGTTCACACTTGGACATTCGGCGGCGAGAGCGAGCGGAATCCGCTGCCGCGGCAGAGATTCCGCCGAAATAATAGCCAGCGGAAAGCCCGATCGGTCCAGGACCGAATTCTGCCGCCGGAAAAAAGTCCGCCGAATATCGTCGGCCAATAGGGTGGCGAGGAAGCTGCTTCTGCCGGTAGAGCAAGATGGCGTCCGTGCACTCGCAGGACTCCCAGCAACACATCGTCGTAATGACCGCGTCACCGACATCGCAGCAAACAACGGATATGTTGATTGATGCCGTCAAGACTTATTGCGTGCTTTATGACAAGCGGCACCCACAGCACAAAGACAATCTTTTAAAGGACGACGTTTGGAGCAAGATTGGAGCAGCCCTTGGCATGAGCAGTATGTATGCAATATTGCCCGCATGCACGTCTTGTTTACAACGTCTAGTCTGTCACAGCTTGCAGTGAATGAGTTACTTAGTACTGGCGTTAGAAATTATTTTGATACAATCGCGCCTTTACCCGTGCATAAAAGTGAGACCGGTGCATGGCTGAATGCTGTCTGGTAGCATATATAGCTTTGATCGAGGCGTCAGCATAGGGGCTCATGAAATCTTAATGAACAGCGATATGCATTAACCTCTTAACAAACAAGCTCTGAAAAGCTTTTTGAGGGCCGAAACGTGCTTTTCCGAAATGAACCGCTAGTGAAAACCATATGTATGTGCCTGTGATTAGCACTCAGCTGACTAGTTAGGAAAATTAACGGTGCTCTTGCTTGGCGCGAGGCCGTTTCACCAGTGCGCGGCGATTGTCCAAAGGCTCGGAAACGATCACTGCATAAAGTCTAGTGCAGTCAATTCGGAAAGGTTTGGACCGCAAACAATAGCATCTATTGCCGAATGCCCAGAAAACGCATTTGTGTATTTAGGTACCCGCCAGTGTTGCATGCTATCTAAGAATGACCATGCAGTATGTGCTGCATGTTATTTGTGCAGTGATGCACAGCTGAATAAAGGTGTGTGTAAAAATGTATCCTTTGCTGCAGGTATAGCTTGCCAGAAGAAATTTAAGATTCTCAATGATACGTTCATGAAGCAGCGCAACCTCATTAAAAACAAAATGAAGAGTGGTGCGGGGAAATCAGATATTCCCGCCATAAAGTGGCGGCATTTTCACTCCGTGATGGCTATTATGGAGCCCGTTTTGCCAGAACCAATGTAAGTTCAAAAACTGTGTTCCTTTTTAAAAATTTATAGTGCATTTTGATGTAGAAAACAAGGCGAGACGCATACTTCGGATAAGAGCCTACAAACTCGAATAGAGAACAGGCATGCACCGCTATATAACCGCTCCGAAAACGCTGTTATAAGTACATGTTGACAGCACAGCAGAATGTTTTACATGACTATGTGCATAATGCCTTTGAATGTGAATTTGGCAACAGTGTTATGCAAATGTTACTTGTATGCGTGTATCATCGTAATGAGAACTACAGTACCTGGGCACGCTCAACACAGCATGACCCCCTTTCAGGAAAATTATGTCGTGTGCTATGCATTGTAAACTGTCTGGTGTATTACTATCCATTCTTTTCTCTTTAATTTTTTTTCAGCCTCTGCCACAATCTCACATTCAGCGCAGTAAAAGAGTGAGTCACACCACTTCAACTCTTAGCACTGGAAGAATATTAATAATAATGGCATTCTTAAACGAAGCTCTCAACAGAAACTATATTTGCAAGAACACAAGCACATGCAGCTACCTTTCATATGCGTCAGAGCCCGTAGGCATTTATTTGGCTTTTCGCATTAAAGAGCACTCATTGTAAACAACTCGAGTAGGCCTGCAGTAAGTACTGTTTCAAGCACACTCGAACCATTCTTCATTTTGAAGCAGCATTTAACACCCGTGTTAACACACATTATTCAAGAAAATATGCGTAATACAAGCCTTTATTCATTATCAGACATCATATGAGAGTCCAAGCAGCCGTGATTAAACACAGAGCTGAACTGTACACATAAGAGCACAGAGTTCAATCACACACAAGTTCTAGGTTAAAAATTTCTTCCTATTGTCCGCACTAAAATGCGAGGCTTGTTTTAGAATGTTTTGTCGCAGCTGCAGCAGAATGATGGCATCCTTGTAGGCATTCATGAGAGGAAATTAACGTGCAGTCATTATTTTCATCAGTGAGTGCAGAAACAGCCAGTATTCATTACAGATTGATGTCACAGCACGAAGGCTCCTGTCCGTTGTATCAGTTTATGAGTGGCACATGAAGTTTAAAACTGGTCGCTACACCAGTTGCGACTCACTGTAGGTGACCATCAATCAGACAATGTAACTACAATAGAGCAACAGATGCGAGATAATTGGCAGGCAGTAATTTACAAAGCGGCACCAGACACACTTTGGTCATGAATTTGCTCTGCATTGCTCTTAACATGGTGGATGCCACGGTGTTGGCGATACGGGCATCAAAACAACTTACTATTGATCCAATAAACTGCGTGTATGTCTATTATCACACTCGGATATTTATTGAAGCACAAAGCCTATGGTAACTAGGGATCAGTGCATTGCTGTGCACTGGAGAGCAAATAAAGCAGCACAGAATGGTGACAGTAGTCGCTGCCAAAAACCACAGATCAGCTACTATTGTTGCCGCCAAATGATTCGGATGCTCTGCTGTGACTATAAAGGAGTGCGCTGATACATGCATATCGAGATATGTAATGTGATCAGCAAGTCGTATTCTGGCCTGCTTTGAGAACCATTTGAAGCCTGCAGTCATGTCAAAATAATTTTTCAGTGAAGAAATACTTCATTCATTCATATTTATTGCAATGTGTGGTACATTCAGTGCATGAGGTTATTAATGCTACCGACGGAGGTCCCAAAGTAATACTGTCCGAGGGACCTCCTGTTCGGAAATAAAATAAATGCAGTGGTTCAGGTGCAAGGAAAAGAAGGTCTATAGAATGCACGCAGATGAAAAGCAAGAAACTATCATGATACAACGCTCACAAGCAAACAAAAATGTACAAAATGTGAAAATACAAGAACAACACGAAGTATAAACTGAAAGTAATACAGGCAAGATATGTATACAATGCACAATAATTAAAGGAATGTTCCTTTTCAACTTGGCCTACACATTATACCATTTTACTAGACCTAACACCAAGAGGTCATTATGTATTTAGACCCGTCGAAGAGGTATCATGTGTCAAGAAGCTCTGAAATGAAGCGAAATACGCTGAGCATGAGTTTTCATGGAGCCAGTCAGAAGAAGGAAGCTCCTAGTAGAATTCAAGCATTTGTCAACTGGTGGCACATGGGGACTGAACGTAGTTGGTACTGCGTTAAAGAATGATGACGTATTCACCCACTGTTTCTAATGTTTCACTCATAAAATAAAATTGATGTCACTTGTTACCACTGTGATTTGCTAATGCACTACGCATGTTGCTGCAGAACTGCATATACAGAGGATGATGAGGAAGATCACACAAGTGATCCACAACTAGCCTACGTTTTCATGGCTTCCCAAGAAAATTGCGGTACGCCAGCTCAGTCGCCAAGTCCACCTGGGACGCCTGGACCTTTGAGACCTGCGGAACCTGAGAATACACGAGATGACAGGTGAAGAAAGACTAGTCATCTCTGCATTACACAATTTTGACTCAGAAAACTGATTTATTTTAGGTTCCTGAGCACAGATGTGGACTCAGACACTGAAAGGTATACGTGCCTTTATAATAGCTTCCTTTGGCACAGGCAATGTGCTTATTATGCGAATTTGTTAAACTCATTCACTTTCTTTTCCGCTTTGCAGGCTTCCTGGGCCACCAAAAGCTCGTAAGCTTGTAAGAACTTCTACAGGAGAAAGGTAAAATAAACAATGATTTCTCTATGTAAATGACTGCAGTTAACAAGGAAAATTTTACTTCCAGCTCTACAGAGGACCCACACATGGATGTAGCTTCAGAGTGTTTGAAACGCCTAGTTCAAATGAAGTCTCCAAAACAGGAGACGGACGATATTTGGCGCACCATTTCCGTGCGACACTGGCCAACAAGCTGCGATCACTGAGCCGATCACAGCAGTTAGATGCTATGCATGAGATTGATGTTTTAATGTATCCGAAAATGAAACAACCATTGGCGGACCACGGCAGCTAATGATGATGTTTATGTTCGAATAAAACTGAAATATCTTGCCGCTTCAATCTCTGTTCCCATTTATCATGTTCACTTGCCATGGTACCTTGCCATCGCTGATCAGGTATCTGCACAGCCTATCCCTCATGTCATAGGCAAGTCTGGAACAGGAATGTAATACAAAGGTATACCAAAAGCAAAAAGCCCACTTTGCATGTCAACCACATCTATGCGATGTTCAACATGTAAACGACAGAGGGCTGAAAAATTACTAAGCACAAGCTTCCAGGAGACCTACAACCAGCTGCAGGGTACCAATACCTGGTTGAGTTGCCGCCTGTGTTTGGCAGGGCACACAGTGCAGAGTTTCCGTCGTCTTCTGCTCTCAACTTCCAAAAACAATCCTGCCTTCCCAGTCAATGTGGTCAGCTGTTCCAGGAGTACAGTATGTAGACCGGGAGCTGGAAGATTCTTTGATAAAGAAATTGTCCAACGTGAAGCAAGCTAAGATTATGTAACGGTTGTTTTCTTCTTTTGCTTCGAAGGGACAGCCCAGAATGCGCCATCTCTGGGCCATAATGCCAAAAGCGTTCTCTACTACCCTACGGGCTCTGCTGAGGCGGTAACTGAAAATTCTTCTCTGGAGCAATTCTTCAAAATGGCTTGGTTTAGTGATAGCAAACAGTGGTGGAAGACCTGCAGAATGAAACATGAGTAGAAAACAATAAAAGTGCAGATTAACAAGCCATCAACAGCAGTGTTGAGATGCAATATCAGCTTCTGTAATGCCACTTTCTTCCACACTTGTTTTGATATAGCGGCCCCAGGTGCGAGTGACTGGAACAGCAAGCACCCCCTCATGCTAGCCGATCGACACGCTTGCTGGGCATGGGAAATGGGTATCTAATTGCAAATATAGCCAAATCGCGGGTGTGGGAGCCTTTCTGGAGTCCTTCTACACTGGGTCCTTGCATGTGTGCGCATCTATGTGTGCGTTTGTGTCATAGACTTGCATGATTCTGGTGGGGCAAATCAAGTTACCCGCTGTAGTAGTAACTGCATGAAGGAAGTTAGCTACGACATAGGTGCAAACATGTTGAACATGCAGGGAATGTGCGCCAAATTTGTGGCAGCTACCATATCGCAGGTCAATCTGAAAATAACGAATATCTAAATTGATTCCTGGCTACTGTAAATTAAACACATGCGCTACAGTTAAAAACCAAACTGAGTGAAGCATGAGATTGATCTTACACTACAATTCTATCACAAAATGCTAGCTCATGTGATTCATGCTACAATGCTTGTCAAAAGGAAAGGCCAGTCACACCTATCAACAATAGTGCTTTCTGCTACTGCCACAAAGCACTTGCACAAACAAAACAATGAAACATACTTTTCCTTGAGTATGGACGCATCATATATGGCTTTAGGGGAAAAGCCTCGTCCCCAACAAGAAAGTATGGCATCTGCCCAACTGCTCCAAGATGTTTGCCAAGGGGAAATCCTCTTTTGTTCTGCTCAATTGATTCCTGGAGTGTGCTTCGGCCAAACACCCCGCCATCCGACTCACTCCCAAAGTGGCCAACCTCCACATAAACGAACCTGAGAAATGAAACAACAGGCAGTGAATATTTTGCTCATTCAAAATGAATCAGCAGACTGAAAACAGTGCACTCTTTATCGCTGCTCTCATATGTGCAACAAGTCAAGTTCACACCCGAGTAATACTTGTGCATGAATTCTATGCCTCCTCAGAAAGGACACTGCAGGTAGCACATCCACAGCACTGCAACATTTCGTGTTGCTAAGCTATTGTGAGCCTTCACCGCATACCACGAAGAATGCAGCTCTGTATGGTTATATTTTTTCCTGACGACCAGTTTATACAAGAAAATATTCGCAGCGGTGAAAATCAAGTTAGCTCTTCGTTTAGGAGGAACAATGATTTCTTGCTACAAAAGCGTAGTAATATTAATCAATCTAGCTAGCTGCCTGCACAAGATGCAAAGAGGAACGCAATCCACTATCAGGGAGTTATATCTGTAATATGCCTCAAGATAAAAGTATACAACAGCTTTATCTTGCTGGTACTCACCTACTGGACAGAAATGTGGAGGCTAACGGAAAGGGTTCAGCTTAAGTTAAGGACAGCGCAGTGAGCCATGGAAAGAAAAATGAGAGGTGTAACGTTAAGAGACCGGAAGCGGGCAGAGTGGGTGAGGGATCAAATGCGGGTTAATGACATCCTAGTCGAAATCAAGAGGAAGAAATGGGCTTGGCTAGGGCATGTAATTCGAAGGCAAGATAACCGCTGGTACTGAAGGTAACAGAGCGGATCCCAAGAGACGGCAATCGTAGCAAGGTGTGGCAGAAAGTTCGGTGGGCGGATGGAGGAAAAACGCTAAGGCGCCCGTGTGCTGTGCGATGTCAGTGCACGTTAAAGATCCCCAGGTGGTCGAAATTATGTCGGAGCCCTCCACTACGGCACCTATTTCTCTTTCTTCTTTCACTCTCTCCTTCATCCCTTCCCTTACGGCGCGGTTCAGGTGTCCAACGATATATGAGACAGATACTGCGCCATTTCCTTTCCCCCCAAAAAACCAATTATTATTAAGGATGAGATTAAAAAGTTTGCAGGCATACGGTGGGTGCAGCTGGCAAAAGGAAAGGGTTAATTGGAGAGACATGACAGAGGCCTTTGCCCTGTAGTGGGCATAGTCAGGCTGCTGCTGATGATGACACCTGTAGTAGGCATCACTGATGGCAAACAGCGATTTACTGAAGAAATTTTCGTAGTTTATATCCACGCTCTCTGAATTTGCAGGGCATTCCACGGCAACGTGTTTGCCGTCAATTGCGCCTAAACAGTGTGGCAAATTCCAATGCTGCTCAAAGTCGCTTGCGATCTGAAGAATGAGAAAAATAATTGATGTGCATATGTAAAGCAATCAGTAAGCACGTCAGTTACTTCAAAAATAAGTGCACGCAGGAGCAATCTGTTTCCTAGTACCACAGCAAGAATAAACAAGTTTCACAGGGTAATCCCCGTGAGTTTACGTATATGTTTACCTACAACCACTCCTCGGGTTCCGTTGGACATGCGACATATATGGGGCCAACGACCTCCCAAATCGACCGGCATGTTGATGAGATGATTCCACACGCGGTTGAACGTTCATTGAAAAAACAAAATGATGACGGTCGCAGAGTGTCGCCGGCAGCTAAGAACCTGAAGAAAAGAGAGATTTCCAGTGAGAAATGAGGCCGCGTGCGGGTTAAGAAATCAAGTCTTCAATCGTTCAGCATTTGTTGAAGCGTAGCCATTACCTCAAAGTTTGAGCAAGGCGGTGCTCTGGTGGGATCGCTCTGCGACACTTTGTGTCCTATTTAAGGATTCGTGGCCTGACCAGCTCCAAGATAGTTTCGAATGCTTGAGGAGGCATTCTTAGGTAACTACAAAAAAGAAAGTAGCCATTCGCCATTCACTCTTTCAGCACCGCCACTGCTACGCTGAACGTGACAGAACTTTGACAGAAAGCACATAATTCTAACTGAACTTACTCTGGATAATATTCCACGTCGCGGGAACGTAGAAGGGGCAGCGGTTTGTAGGCGTGCCCGAGCTCCTCACGCTGCTGAAGGGCAGGTCGCACCCACCAGCGTCGCTGGTGCCGTTTCTTCTTCGCTGCGTCCCGCATACGCTGTCGTTGGCGCGCGGCCAGCAACGAGTTTTCCAGAAGAATCAAGATTATTTCCTCCTCTTCTGATTCGCTCATAATTGTTCACGGTTCGCACGCCGAACGCGAATGAAACAACGCGCGCGTCAGCACAAACGAAGCACACTGAAAAGGCGCGTACGAGACACGGCCGAACTGGAGAAGGCGGCACCCTAGCTACCCTAGCGGCGCGCGCGCGCCGCCGTTCTAGCCATGCCACGCGAAGTCTCGTTCCTATCGGTGGTCGGCGAGAGCTCCCTGTGGCGCCGGTGGCGCGGTTGCCAACAAATGTGAACGAAACAACATTTCGGCGGCGGCGGATTCCTCTTGCTCTCGCCGCCGAATGTCCGAATGTGAACGCGCCATGAGTCGCAGCTGAGTCTCAATGCCAAGGTTCGAACCCGACCGCGGCGGCCGCATTCCGATCGAGGCGGAAACTGGCGAAAGGAAATGACGCAGTATCTGTCTCACATATCGGCGGACACCTGAACCGCGCCGTAAGGAAGGGATAAAAGAGGGGGTGAAAGAAGAAAGCAAGAAAGAGGTGCCGTGGTGGAGAGCTCCGGAATAATTTCGACCATCTGGGGATCTTTAACGTGCACTGACATCGCACAGCACACGGGCGCCTTTGCGTTTCGTTTCCATCGAAATACTACCGCTGCTGTCGGGTTCGAATCCGGAGTTCCCGAGTTCGAACCCGACCGCGGTGTCAGCGTTTCAATGGAGGCGAAACGCATTGGCCCCCGTGTCCTGTGGGATGTCAGTGCACGTTAAAGATCCGCAGATGGTCGAAATTATTCCGGAGACCTCTACTACAGCACCTCCCAAGCAGCACAGGTAATCGGCCCAATATTGCAACAGGAATGTTCCATCCTGGTCCTTTGTAGGGCCGGCCTTTGCCAATACGGTTCGAACTTTAGGCCAATTGCCTGTGCTGCTTGGGCTGTTTCTTTCTTTCTTTCCTTCTTTCTTTGTCTCTTTCTCTCTTTCAATCTTTCTGTCCTCCTTTCTTCGTTCCTTTCTTTTTTTCTTTCTTTCACGCTTACCTTAATCATTTCCCTTATGGCGCCGTTCGGCCGTCCAGCGACATATGTGAGATAATTACTACGCCATGTCCTTTCCTCGAACCCCATTTTTAAATTAGCGGGCCTGACACGTTGGCGTCCTAGAAATTTGGCCCGGGAAATCTGGAACTGCCCGCAGTCCCTACCCGCGAGTCACTTCATTACCGACTCTGCTCATTGCGAGGCTCTATTGCTCAGCCCCGACCCGGGGATACAGATCAAGCTCCTCCAGCTGGCTGAAGACGCCGCCGCTGCCCAAGGGATAGCGGCCGCCGTTTAAGAGGGGGGCGACTTCGTGTCGCTCCTCTATATCCGCTGGAAATAAAGTTTCTCAACCAACCAACCGGGTGATTACAAAAAGTTTGCTTCGGGCGGCCACCGAAATTGCGACCTTGATTGATTTGGACCCAAATCGATGCAAACCATAATTGACCGTGCCCGACAAGGTGGCGTCCTCCAAATTTGTACCGAGTCATTTCCGCAGATTTGCTCCGAGCGACCACCGAATTTCGACATCGCCTGAATTGTACCAAAATCCCATAACTCAGCGTTCCCCGGAGGGGCGGAAAACTTCAAATTTGGCCAAGGTTATTTCCAAAAATGCGGCCCGGGCAATGCCTGCACCCTCAAACCAGAGCTTGAAGGCAGGAATCCGTTGGCATGTTTTCGATAAATAGACGATTTCTTGCTCTGTTTCAGTGCGGAAAAAGAAGGCGCGGTTGACGCGGATGCTATGATCATGCTTTTTAAACGCATATTGAATGGCCTTGACTTCACTTATGAACTACCTGAAAAAGCGATGATAAGGTTCCTCGATCTACTAATACAGGAAACCCTTGATCATACTTGCTGGCGGTATCATACAAAAAGTGAAGAAAGCGTCATGAGATATGATTCCAGCCAGTCGAGGCTTGTCAAAAGGAGTGTTGCCCAGCCAGTCTAAGCTTGTCAATCGGAGTGTTGCCCACTCGTGCATGATGCAGAGCCTTACGAAGTCCTGCGATCAAAAAATGACTGAGAGCATCAGCATACAAACCAGTCGGCGTATCGATAGTGGGTTCCCAGACAACAAGATGGCGTCAGTGGACGAAAAAGCGCTAAAATCCTTGGTCAGGAAAAGAAAATAGTCTAAAAAGCCGGGGAATAGGGAAGGACTGGTAGTCATACCACATATACATAAGGTATCGCGCGGATTGAAGAAAGTGGCGAACAAACACCAAGTGAAACTTGTATTTAGCACACCAAAAAATGTGATAAGCCACTGCAACCTAGTGAATCCGAAAAGAAAGCGTGACAAGCACAAGAAATCTGACATTGACTATAGGAAAAAAAGGTTCGTACCATGCCAGAGAGATGTTATTTATAAAATACCAATAATCATGCGGGAAACAATATATTGGCCAATCGGGGAGATGTGTCAACATGAGGCTTCTAGAGCACAATAATGACTGCGGAAAAATTAACCACCCGGGGAATCTAGCGAACCACTGCAGCAGGTGTAAAAAGAAAAAGAAAAGGAAACCACTGTTCCTAAGGGCCACAATTGTAGGTAAGCAGAAACAAATGATTCAGAAACACTAATATTTGAAGCGTTTTTAATCGAAAAGGCGGAAAATTAAGTGTGTGCAAGCACTCCATCTATTGTACTTACATAAGACAAAATTGATGTGATAAATGCAGATGCTGGGTCGTGGTGATGGTCAAGTGTTTGATGACGGGATGGTTGCCTTTGCTAAAAACTGACTTCGCGTATATAAACGCATCTTCCGTAAGGAATAAACAGTTGTTTGTTTGCGCTTGTGTCGTATCTGTGTGTCTTCTTGTGTGGCTTATAGCACATACGTTCGCACAATGATCAACCAACTGGCCCCGGTAGTACCTTTCCTAGCTTTGCCGATCCCCGAAATATGGCCATAGATGATTTGGATCACAATCGACGTGCAACCATAACTGAGCGTTCCCTCCATGATCATGACCTCAAAATTTCCCCCGAGTCATTTGCTAGAATGTGGTCCGGGCGACCCCCGAAATTTTACCTTGGCCAATTTGGACAAAAATCGATGTCCGGCCATAACTGAGCGTCCCCGCGGTGACAGGACCTCCAAATTGGGCCCGGGTCATTTCAAAAATTTTCGCCGCGATGAGCGGTGACCCCTTAAATTCGAAAATTAAAAATTGATTTTGAGGAAAGGAAAAGGCGCAGTAACTGTCTCACTTAACTCGGTGGACACCTGAACCACACCGTAAGGGAAGGGTCAAAGGAGGCAGAGAAAGAAAGGAATAAAGAAGTGCCGTAGTGGAGGGCTCCGGAATAATTTCGACCACCTGGGGATTTTTAACGCGCACTCACATCGCACAGCACGCGGGCGCTTTTTGTGTTTCGCCTCCATGAAACGCTTCCGCCGCAGTCGTGTTCCAACCTGGGTACTCCGGCTCAATAGGGAGCCATAACCACTGAGCCACCCGGCCCGATGGCAACTCCAAATTTGGCCCGAGTCATTTTCAAAAATTTGGTCCGGACGAACCCCAAAATCAATTTGGACCAAAAATTATTCCAACCATAATTGAGCGGGCCGGACACAATGGCACCCCCAAATTTGGCCAGGGTGATTCCCAAAAATTTAGTGCGGGTGAACTCCGAAATTCTGACCTTGGACGATTTGGACCAAAATCGATGCCAAAGCATAATCGAGCGTGCCGGACACGATGGCGACCTCCATATTTGGCCCGAGTCATTTCGGAAAATTTGGTTTTCGCGACACCGGAATTCATTCGCTATTACTCGCGCTTGCTTTAACGCCTGTCTCGTTACACTCGTGAAACACGGCGGTATATACGACGACACCCTGGCCACCGTCATAGTGTCGCAAATGCAGACAGCGCGTCCCTGGCGGCACGAAATGAACTCGCAAGGCGATGATTGGACAAGGAAGCGATGAGCACGCATCGCTCTGTTCTTGCCACGCATGCACACGGGACGCATGACTCAAACCCAGAGCCTAGCCTTAATTGCCTCTGACTTGCTCCGCAAAGCAACATCGGTGCTCCCTAGATCAATCAATCAATTATTCAATTAATCAATCAATCAATGAGCATTCATTTCACGAACAGAGTGTACAAGTGGTGACAAAGGGTGGCGGAGAAAAAGCTGCAAGTTTCACAGCTTGAATAAAGCCCAGTCCGCCCCTCGAGCAGTGACAGGTTTTGTGTACATGATTACAAAAAAAAAGCATCTAATCGATGCTGATCAAGGGTTACAAACGCAGTGATACCACTCAGATCTGTCATTTATGATAACATATGTTGTAACAGAAAACTGTGTCGAAATAGCACATATTTATCAAAGGTGTAAATCTCGGGAAGCAGATGCACGTACACCACTTTGCATCCTTTGAGGGCAGAATGCCATCTATTCACCCTTACAGCACCCAGAATTTTCGTGCAAAGGGTGTTTTCATAAGGTAACACCCATTTTGCACACCGCTTTAAGATCCAGGATGTTAAATTGGAAGTTCTTCTTAGTTGCACCCCTGGAGATAGTTGTGGTGCAAGGGTGTAAGGCGAGAATTTCATTAGTCGATTAACCTCGGGATACGACCAATGATCGCTTCCCGTAGCCTTTGGTATACAGTGATGGGGACAAGCACCACTGTCACTCTCAGTGACCTCCCCCGCTGCTCTTAACTTTGGTTAAGAGAAGCGGTTAAGAGAAGGTTAAGAGAAGTCTTGGTTAAGAGGTCTTAATTTTGGTTGGTAACAGCCTTATTTCAGGTCCTGCAGAGCTTTCGCTGACGGGGTCTTAGGTATCCCACGTGGGGACGTCGAGGTGTTGCCTCGCCGTTGCCTCGCGGGCCAGCTGGACGGTCCAGCGTTGGTCACCGAGGCTAGGGCTGCGCAAGCCACGGCCCACGGCGGCGGGAGGGTTCCGGAGTTATCACCGTGCGGGTTTTTGCTACAGTCCCACAGCATGTGGGTTAAAGTGGCAATATCCGTGTGGCAGACCTTGTATATATTTGTCGGGTATGTGCTGGGATAGAGCCTGTGGTAACGTTCCGGGTTGGGGTGCGTGAGCGTCTGCAGTTGTCTGAGGGCCACCACGTGCGCCCTGTCCATCTTGTCGCTGGGCGCAGGGAAAGTTCGGCGGGCCAGGCAGAGGGCCTTGGTAATTTCGTTGTAGCTAGTCAAGCAGTCTTTGGTGCTTCCCCATGGACGATGGTCGCCGGCGCGGTTCGCGAGCTCGCGCCCCTTGGCGTGTGACGTCTCGTTTCGGTTGCGATATGTCTTCGATACTTCTATGTGCGCCGGGAACCACTGAATTCTGGTTTGAAATCCTACCTCCCGCTGGACTTGCCGGCTGCTCAGGACTCGGGCCGCGCTCCGTGAGATCCATCCTTTGGCGATGTTTCGGACCGTTTTTCGCGAGTCGCAGGAAAATATGGCGCACGTAGGATACGTGAGGACTAGTTCCACCGCCGCTTCCTCCTCTTCCTCTGCGCGCTAGCACGCTACACTTACCGTTAGGCGCGTTTTGCCACTCGAATCGACGACTGCAACCGGGAATAGCGAGCGTTCTGCGTATTCCGCGGCGTCACCGAACCTTGTCCCCATTTTGTCTCCGTGGCTGTGTAGGAGAGCTCTGGCCCTGGCTACTCTTCTTCCCCGGTTGTATTCAGGGTGGACGTTCCGTGGAAACCGGTCGACTCTTTTTGTTTATCTGATCGCGTATGGAACGGCGACTTTCTGGCCTTGTGCGTGGTAACGGATGCCGAGACTTTCCATGATCTGGCGTCCTGCTCTCGTGCCTGCTTATCTTTCTACTTGTGAAGTGCGCTGCGCCTCGTCGATTTCTCTAAGGATGTTGTGAAGCCCGAGCTGGAACAATCAGTGCTTGCTGGTGGACTCGGGTAGACCCAGTGCTATCTAGTACACCCTGCGGATGAGGATGATCTTGGCTTTTTCGCCTTTGTACCAGTTGTGGAATGCCGCGACGTACGCAATATGGCTCACGAAGAAAGAATGTATGAGTCGTGTGAGACTCGCCTCCCTCATTCCGTTTCTTCTGCTAGTGACCTTTTTGAGGATTCGCATGGCATTAGGGGTCTTGTGTTTTAATTTAGTGATCGTTTCGCCGTTGACGCCGTTGGCCTCGATTATCATGTCGACGATCCTAATTCTGTGCACTATCCAGATGGTTGATCCGTTGCTCGTGCGTAGTCTGATCTCTTCGTGTTCTCGCCTGGTCGTTGCCACATTCCGAGCACCCCCGGGCGGTCTGGCTCTCTGCGCAGGGTGGTAGAGTAGGAATTCCGACTTTTTCGGCGAACATCGTAATCCCGTACCCACAAGGTATTCCTCTATTGTCTCGATTGCTAGTTGCAGTGCCGGTTAGATGTGACCGTCGCTCTCTTCGTGCACCCAGAGGGTTATGTCTTCGGCACATATGGTGTGCCGGACGCTTTCGAGTTCTTGTAGCTTTCCTGCTAGCCTGATCATGACCAGGTTGAAGAGCGTGGGCGAAATGGCGGAGCCCTGCGACGTGTCGGTGCTTCCCAGCGTTTGCTCTTCTAGCTGGAGGTCCCCTGCCGCTAAAACAGCTCCCCTGTCGGTCAAGAAGTCTTTCACGTAGTTTTACGTGCGTACACCTAGGTTTTGCCGCGATATCTGGTGCAAGATCGCCGACTGCGCGATTTTGTCGAACGCGCTTACAAGGTCGAGGCCGAGAATTGCTGTGGTGCCTCTCGTCGTCCCTTCAAGCACCTGGTGCTTCAGTTGTATCATTGCGTCTTGCGTGGACAATTGTGGACGGAATTCTATTATGGATGGTTGGTACGCGCCTTTCGCCTCTAAGTGGGCTTGCCAGTGGTTAAGAAGTGCGTGCTCCATGGTCTCGACAACCATGGCGAAGGTTGTCGAGGCTCGGCGCTTTTCCAGATTTCGGGATTAGTATCATTCTCGCAGTTTTCCACTGTTGCGGGAGGCTTGCGCGCTGCACATGGGCGTGTTTTTTTCCATTCCGGTTCCATCGAAACGGGGCCGCCGTGGGCGATCTTTGTTCCGGCAACCGTTTGTTTGACAGCTGAGGGCCTGCCCACTCAGCCACTTAACGGGCGAGGGAAACAATAAAAGTAATTTTTAAGAAAAACAAAGGCGCACTTATTCTACATTTAGCGGACGCCTTAACGACGACGCCGTGAGGGATGAGATGAAGAAGGGATCAAAAGATTTCGGGGGGGGGGGGGGGGGGGGGAAGAAAGGAACAACCGCTGCGTTACAGTCCTCCTGATTAATTGCGGCCACTTTAGGATGTTTAATCTCCCCTGACATCGCACAGCTCACGGCGCCTTTTATTTATGCCTCCAACAAAACGCGGCCGCCGCTGCCCAGACTCGACCGGTGCGCTTTTGCTCGGCAGCCCAATAGCTAACCTCAGAGCAACCGCGGTTGAGGAGAGAAAGAAAACAAAACGTCTTTCGAGGAAAGGAAAGGCTCAGTAATTGTCTCACTTTTCCGTGGACACCTCAACCGCGAATATAGATAGGATAGATATGGAGCTGGGATCGAAAAAACGAAATGACAACTGGTTTTTGAGTAAAGGAAATGGCGCAGTAACTGTCTCGCATATCTTGGTGGTCAATGAAACCAGTAAAGGTTAGAGGGACTATAATAATAATAATAATAATAATAATAATAATAATAATAATAATAATAATAATAATAATAATAACAATAATAATAAATGGTCTCCGAGGAAATTAAATGGCTCAGTATCTGTCTCATATATTGATGGACACTTGAACCGCGCCGTAAGGGAAGGGATAAAGGAGGGGGTGAAAGAAGAAGAAAGATAGAGGTGCCGTAGTGGAGGACACCGGAATAATTCCGGCCACCTGGGGATTTTTAACGTGCACTGACATCGCACAGCACACGGGCGCCTTAGCGTTTTGCCTCCATAAGTTATTCAGCTCCACGTTTAAGGTATGACGTGATAGTGGCCTGTGTTCCTGACCAATGACAAGCATACTCATTGGCATACAGTCGAAAGATGCCACTTTGCGTGAAAGACCTCACGAGTTACATATCAACTCCTACTTGTTCCCAAGCCGTTAAAGCGCACCTTGTGTTTCCTAGTCGGTAGCGAGTTTGGATTCCAGCCGAAGGATCGGGGGATCAAAGCCCGCCTAAGATTCCTAACGTAATAATTAGACAAAACAAAAACTTTATAAGGTTGAGTTACTTGAGACGTGCAGCAACCTTTACTGCTCGTTGCATTTCATGTTTCAATCACTTTCATTCCACGTATGATGTCACATTTCACGTGAGCGTTCTGGGATGCTTGGAATTCCCGCTGTGACGTCATGACCCTGTCGAGTAATCGCGACATTCGAGTAACAAAGCCACCTAGCCGGCTCTTCAGCGACACGAGCTCCTTAACGCTATCGCGTTAAACAGGTCTGCAATGGTAGGCTCCGGTAAATTTAAAACACCTGGCGTTCTTTCACGTGCACGCCCTGCAAGGTTAGCAGCGGAGCGGAAGAGACAAGGGGGCGGCAGGGTAAGGCAGAGCAAATTAGCGCTCTTTCAGGAAAGGAAATGGCACAGTAAATGCCTCGCTTCTCGGTGCGCATCTCAGCCGCGTCGTAAGAGAGGGGAATAATTGAAGCGAAAGAAGAGAGAAAGGAGTGCCGTGGGGGACGGCCCTGGAATAATTTCTACCACTCGCCCACTCTGATTTTTGTCGCACCTTTGAATATTTAATGATAAAATGCTGCAGCTATAGGTTCTCTTTCCTATTGGGCTAGTGGTCTATGAAAGTATAAAAACGAAAAAATATTCCACATCTGTTTGTCCTCATGATCTCTATGAAAGTTCAGGTGTGACATACAGCTTGACGAAAGAGCTCGCACGCACGTGCCTAACCGAATTTGCTGTGCAGTTCATAAAAGCTCAAACACTCAAACCGTTACATAAACAAAACGCAACATTTCACCAGCGGATTTACTGTTCAAGCTAAGCATCGTATTTTCGTCCTGTGCTCGCCGTTTGTGGTACACCAATATAGAGTACAGATCACTGTATAATATGAAGTTGTAAGTAATTGCGTAAGCCTCCACTAGACCGTTTCAAAAGTGGAACATTAACATCAGCACGTCAATGTAACAGTATATCTACTAATAAAAGAATGCATTCGCTGATGCTTTCCTGAAAAGGGGCCCTATGCTCGCCTGGCGAACATTTTCGGTCATTGTGTTCTCAAGACAATCCGTTTTGGGGCAAAAGAGCCGGCAGCCATTAAAGCACTGAAGAATAAATACATAGCCCATAAAAACTAGCGAGAGGGGCAGCGCGAAAGCATTAAGATTTATCTACACCGTGAAGAACATTTTCAGTGGTTCGACTAGAATGTAGCTGTCACGCCATTCCTTTATCCAAAGTGTTCGGACGTCTCATTGGCCGGGATACTTTTCAAGGGCCTAAAAGTGTGTAGCGCTGAACAAATGCTCGCCGTTCAATGAAATGACACCACGTGTACCGACTGAAGTTTGAAGGTTCACACCCGCATCGACAGTATCACCGGCTGTCGCGCACTTATACCCTAGTTACACGGCCGACTTAACTGTGGTTAACCGTAACCATGGTTAGGCGGAGATAACCTTGGCTATCGCTAACCTCAGTTTGGCGGTGTTACACGTGAAAACCTGTCCCATGGGCGTGTTCAGCGCTGGTCACCTGACTGCTGCTCCAGACACAATTATAAGGCCCATTTTACTCCCGTGCTATACAAAACATTTTACAAAACACAGAGATAAGAAATTCTTTTCGTGAACTAAGGTTGGTATCGTCTGTGTATCTAAACTTGTTGCCCGAGGTTGTTCGAATTCAGACAAAACATGAAGGTAGTCTTTCAACATGGGGCGCGGTCGACACCGTAGCCGATGCTAGAGCCAAGGCAATCCTCCTTCGCTGCTTGCCATCGCTTCGGCACTTTGACCTATTTCGTTTTCTTCTCGTTGTTTTCGTTTTATTCAATTTAAGACTGTTTGTCGTGACATAATAAGTGCACTTTGCTGCTTTAAGTATATTTTCAATTCTATTCCATCATTTTCTTCGTGTTTGAAGTGTATTTTACTACACGAAGTGTTGACAGTGCCGTGCGTCGGCGGGAAGTCGTGCATATATAGCGATGGCTCAGAGCAAGCCTACGCAGGGCGGCGAGGAAGAGAGCAAGTTCCTCGCTGTGTTCGCCGCTTATCAAGTGGAAATGCAGCAGCTACGTCTGCGACAGCTCGCCATTCTTGGCGAACTTGAAGACAAGCAAGCCGAGCAAGAACCAGCCGAACATACGTGCCGGCGCCTCCAAACTCTGGCTGCAAGGCTGTGCTCTCGCGAGCGGAGTGTGTGGTCGTATCCGCGCGAAGCTTCATGGTACGAAACAACGCTTCCGCACTTGCCAGAGGCTGAGTTTAGGGAGAACTTTAGAATGACAAGAGGCACATTTAAATACATTTTAAATGTGTGTGACTGCATAAGGAGGCTGGACACAAATATGCAGACAGCAATACCGCTGCATAAACGTGTGGCAATTGCCATATATCGCCTTGCGACTTCCGCGGAAGAAAGAACTGTGGCAAACGTATTTGGAGTCAGTCGCTCCTCAGTTAACATCATTGTTAAGGAGTTCTGCGATGTTGTTGTGCGACTTCTCGAACCTCGGTACGTGAGAATGCCGAGGACGCACGAACTGGCCGAACACCTTCAGCAGTTTTCTGCAGTTGCAGGCTTCCCTCAAGCTGTTGGAGCACTAGACGGCTGCCACATCGAAGTCTGTCCACCTTTCGAGCATGCAGTGGACTACCATAACTGTAAGGAGTGGTATAGTGTAATACTTTTAGCTGTTGCTGACCACAGGTACAAAATCCATTACACAAATAACGGATCTCCTGGGAGGAACCAAGACGCAGGTGTGTTTGAGGAATCGACACTGCCAAAGATTCTGAGCAGTGACTTGTTTAAGATGGAAGCCAAAATTTCACTTCTGCTGCTGGCTGATCAAGCCTTCCCACTCCAAAAAAACATCATGAAGCCATACCCGCATTTTGGCACTACTGATTCTGCTACGCAGGCATTCAACTTTCATCTTTCAAGTGCCAGGCGTGTGGTAGAAAATGCCTTCGGACGGCTCAAGGCACGTTTTCGCACACTGCTTAAGGGCCTTGAATGCGACGTTGTCAATGTGAACAAAGTCATTCGCTGCTGCTGCGTAGTCCACAGTATTTGTGAGGAAATGACCTACAGATACGACGCCAACTAGGTGGATGTAGTCCGTCTAGAGGATGGACGACGACCACGGCCTTCCTGCAGAAGCAGTCAAGAGGAGCCTTCGGGAGTGGAAGTGAGAAATGCCCTGGCAAAGCACCTTGCTTCACAGTGAAGTAACACGGTAGTTTGGGATAGTTGGTTGCTATTCATAACGGAGACAAGTTTCGCAGCATGAATAAAACGCGCACAGAAGACAAGCAACAAACAAGACAGGACTGTGCTGCAAAACTGTGATGCAAAACTGTGTTTAAGAAGGCGCAGTTTCTGGGTCACGCCAAGGACAAGCTTCAGCGTGAAATTATCGAAGCCTTTTTTATTAGGAAAGCCGGTGACAATTGCGTCAGCACGCCTTCACTGTCATTGCTGGAGAATGAAATGGCTTTTTTGCATGATTGTGATTAGGTTTCACCTCATGATAACGGAATGTATTTAAACGTCGAGCTTTTTCAAATAAAATCAGTTGGAAGTGCAGCACAGTCCTGTCTTGTTTGTTCCTTGTCTTCTGTATGCGTTTTATTCATGCTGCGAAACTTGTCTTCATGATGCTTCACAGTGAACTGTCTTGCATGTGTAGCAGCAGCATGATCGGCATGATCGAACGCTTCCATAGTTCGCTAAAAACATCCCTCAAAGCCCACCTCGACACAACCCACTGGACTGCCTCCCTACCGCTGGTTCTGCTCAGCCTCGGTGCTACGCTGAAACAAGATCTTCGTTGCACCCCGGCAGAACTTGTCTTCGGCTCACCCCTGAGTCTTCCTGGTGAATTTTTCGAATATACCGGTTCGTCTAAAAGTCCCGACCCTACCGATTACATGACACAGCTCCGCTATTTTTACCGCCATCTCAAGGCGACACATCTCCGACGCCAGTCTCGACGATCTTCACATGTTCCATCCGAACTCGCGACTTCCACGCACGTCTTTGTTCGCTGAGACGGTCCGCAAGTCGCTTCAGCGCCCCTACGACGGCCCCTTCCGTGTACTCGAAAGAACACCGAAGTTCTTCATCGTCGACATTCATGGACGCACTGACGCCATTTCAATCGACCGCTTGAAGCCAGCCTTAACAGAGGACGCCCCGCCCACTGGACCTTCATGCGAGCTTTCTCTGCCCCAACCGGCCGGCTGCCTCCTCCGCCATCTTTCCCTGCCACTCCTCAGAAAGGATAGTGATAAGCATTCTGAACTTTAAAATATTTAAGTGAGTGCCGCATCATTATTGACGTGGACGTATTAGACTGTAGTAGTTGAAAAAAATTCGGCTTAAGCATTTGACCATGCAGCACTGTCTGTAGCAGTTGGTAAAACATCACTTATTTCAGAGGGGACAAATTATTTCATTCCTGATTTTTATTTGGTGTGAAGTACGATTTCATGACGTCAAGCATTCCTCTTTGAATCTCATTTCTTTCTTTCTGCAGTTCCAAGAGCTGCTTTCGCAGCTCGGTACTTTCTCTGGCGGCCTTGGCTGCCCGGTCATCGGCTTTCTGCTGCATTGTCAGCAGCTCCAGCCAAAGCGAGCTCACAGGTCTTTTTCGGCGCCTTGTGGTGCTGTCGCTGCTTTCTCTGGGCTGGGTCATGGTGTATTCAGCTGTATCATACTCAGCATCGAGTTTAAAGGTTGCAATAACCTCTCCAGCTATATGTTCAGGAGCCTCTGGCACCTGCCAATACCAAGCAAAAGTTAAAAACTATAAATATGTATGCCACATAGCTGTAGGATATGAAACCTAGCTGCTAGGAAAGGCCCAAAATACAGATTTTGATAACTTATCAAGAAATCTCAGAGAAATGGGCAGGATAAAAAAGGTAGAAATGACGACTTCCAACTCACAAGCCATTTTATGATAAAAACTTCAGTGTGGATTCTTCCTTTTATGAAATATTTGACGTTATACTTGATTAGACTAAATTCCTATCAAGGAACACCCATGAAGTAATATAATACGGTTGCCACATGTTTTGGAAAATGCAAATACTCGCACCCTATTCCTTTAACTGCGGGAAGCTGCTGCAAAAAGCGGACACAAGGGCAGATTTAGGATTAACCGGGGTGCAGAAAGTGTTGTGCAGTCCCATTTAGCAATGCATTTCCTGTACCGCAATTTGTTCGTCTTGGAGAGTATCAGTACAGGCTGACAGCAAAGATCTCTCACAGCGCACAGTGCAGTGTGTTGAAATTGTGCTATGTGTGATGACATTCAAACACAATCAAGTCATGTGCAGCCTATTGGAAACACTTCACAGAGCTATGCATCAGCTCATCTTGTTCACCTTGTCGTTTCCCACAGGTTTTCTTTGCTTGTTGGCTCATGAACATGTTCAAATTCGTTCATGTTCTCTTTTCACTGCCTGCTTTGGAGCAAACTGCATATATATTAAGATGAGTTTATTCTGTTGTCTGTAATAAAACAGAAAGTTAATGAGACATGCCTTTTCAACGTTTTAGTCACTTGCTTTGTGTTGTGTAGTGTTTTCGAACAACATAGCTTTGATGGCTATAACGCGTAATCTTGCCGAGACAAAAAAAAAATTCTTTCTTGCAGCGTTGCTACTCATGATGGATTACAACACTTCTGAATTAAATATACATGCTTGCAGGCACTCTAAGATTGAGTTTCTCTGAACCAGTGAAACTAGATTACCTCCACACTTTATTGCACCAGGCTACTGTCATTCACCGGCAGCGCTCCAAGAAAAGAGTGAAGCAGCCAGTAAAATGGCCATTCAATGTCTTTTGATCCGGTGCTTGAGCCCGATCTCCTCAGCTTCCTAGAAACAAAGGCAGTTTTATTCCATGAAACTTTGCATCAGAAAATTTATATTCGCTTAAAGGCAAATAAACAAGAAAGAACCGGCTACCCATATGGAAGAAGTACAATTCCCGCCTGTCTTTGTATAGACTGAAAGGGTGCAGAGTCGGAGGACAAGCATGCTGGTCAGCACATTTAGCAGATAAAGTAGCACATCTCAAGTGTCAACCGTGCTAGCGCAGGTACCTGATTTCACGTCGAGATTACTTTGCTGTTGCTACGGTTAATTTGGGACGGAAAATATAAAGTGAATACCAGTTCTATACAGCCTCCGAGCAAATACTAATACCGCGCGACCGCCGACCATGACCGCCAACAGGCTGCTAAAAACGTAGCAAGCTAAGCTACCTTTAGGCAGGACCTTCTACTGCTGCGCGAACTCTCACCATTAACCCCGGTTATCATCATTATACGGCGCGTGCAAACTACCTCAGCGACGTTCGCACTGCCAGGCGGATGCATGCGATGCTATACGCTCCAAAGAGCATCAAGAACGAACCAGACCTGCATGCCGCTGGCGCACACCACTCAGGACGATATAGGAGTCAATCCAAGAGACGCTGCCGAAAAACACTGCACTTGACGCGGTTACCGTTAGTAGACATGCAAGTGGTCAGTTCAAACAAGCCGAGTTCGGGGCAGTAACAATCCGCGCACATCACATTTCAGCCAGAAAAAGAGTAATGTATTCTACAGCAAAGCAGCTGTCATGCCGGACTTAGCACCGTGCAGCACGGCGAATGTTTGTGCGTACGCGCAGCGCACCGGATACCAGCACTTAAAAACCACTAAAATAGCTTGTAAACTACACCATTATATGAAATGGCTTTCATACTTACCGGTAGTGCTTATTGAGATTTCCAGCTTCTGCCAGATCTGATTTGCTAAATACGGCCCTTCGCCTGCCGGCAGGCCTGCGTTCAGGGATTCCGCCATGGCGCTGCATCTTTTCGCATTGCGCGTATTTCACCGCAGAGCCGAGAGTTTGTCCTCCCAGATGCGTATCAGTGCTTCTTTTGTGGCAGCAGACCAGTTCACACGCTTCAGCTCACTTGATGTGGCAGCGGGCATGGTGGCAGCGATTGGTGCCAGCGATTTTGTCAGCCACTTGACTGAGGTAGCCAACCTCAGTAACCGATAACCATGGTTAGTGGCATAACTGCGGTCAGGCTCTCCGTCTAACAGCGCACAACTGTGGTTAATGTTAACTGAGGCAAACTTAATCGCGGTTAAGTCGGCCGTGTAACTAGGGTATTACACGTTCACAACGTTTAATGATCTTCCGCGCGCTCATTGGCTGCGTGTGGCCCGGGAAACGACGGGAGCGTCACGGAATCGCGACGAGTGATGTGTGTGACGGATGCGGTGCAGTGGAAACACTAGAACACCTGCTCCTTCACTGTGCCGCGTTCGCCGATGCTCGTCGCGATATGCTCGCGGCCTATAGGGCGCAGGGCATGCTACCAGACTCCATCAAGACGCTATTGTGGCCGCTGGGCAGTGCGCGCACTCGTGAGCGAACTTTGGTGAGCCTCTGTGCATTCCTATAACACAGGTAGTGGTTGTTTATTACAATAATAGTAAAAAGGAAGGAAAAGATTTTTGCTAGCCCCGGCATCTGCCATCGATACTGAAGCACGTGAGCTGGGGCAGCGGAAATAAAGGATAGCAGGCAGAATGGAGAAATGAACTGAAAGAGGTGAGGGGACAGGAAGCGAGGATATGGGGAGAAGTAATATGTACGTCTCCCCCTATCTAGAACACACGGGCTTGACGTCCCGTCCGTTCTCCGTCAGGTAGTTACACGGAGTGACCGAACGCTACGCGAATTCTACCTTGAACGATTAATAACTGGACGCACAACTCCAGTTGTAGCCAACACAGCGCTGTGGGCGTGTGTTTTAATTCCTCCAAAATGAACTACTCACGCGCACAACCTGGACACATTTCTCATTGTGTAAATAGTTTGTATATATTACTTCTCCCCTTATCCTCTCTTCCTGTCCCCTCACCTCTTTCATTTAATCTCTCTATTCTGAATGCTATCCTTTATTTCCGCTGCCCCAGCTCAGGTGCTTCAGTATTCATGGCAGATTCCGGGGCTAGAAAAACATCTTTTCCTTCCTTTTTTCTATTATTTTAATCAAAAAGTCACTACCACCACCACTTCACATTGGCCGGGAGACTGTTCAAAGGCTTAAAAGTGTACAGCGCTGAAGAAATGGCGCGCGCTTCAAAGAAATGGCACCACGTGTTCCGACTGAAGCTTGAAGGTTCATCACCGGACTTTTCTCGGAGGCTGTGCCGCAGGCAGAGAGATATACCGAAGAACTGGCACATCGAAAACGCCCGTGAGAAGAATTTGCCGTGCCTTTAGAGATGAGGGAACACTGGCAGATGCGAAGTGGGCGGACTGGGCAAGGGCGAAGAAACATGAAGACGATATAGTGATTTTTGCAGCAGCTGTCGTGTGCCATTTTCTGAATGTTAACGAAATCCGCGACTAGTTGTCGCTGAATATTTATACTTCGACAGTACGCCCGCATCTGAAACCAGCTGGGATCTCAAACTATGCCGCTACGCGAACGCCTCCCCTGACTGAGCGACAGCGCCAAAAACACCTGCACTTCGCAGAGGACCATCAGCATTGATCCACATAAGAATGGAGCAACGTAATTTCTTCTGATGTGTGCACTTTTTGCACCCGGTGGAATCAATAGCGACGGGTGTGCCGGCCCTTGAATTGCAGGTAAACATTGTCTTAACTTCTTAGCGGCATTGATAGATTTGGTGCTTTGCATGCGCCGAAAGCATTCGTGGATCGAATGTTTAAGAGGAATTATAGGAATTATCGGAATTATTCCCGCAAGCGGAACTGTCTGATAATCACCATTAACAAAATAAATACACTGCCAGCAAGAAGAAATTGGCAGTGGCTTAGCCCAACAATGTCAGGATATACGTATCGAGAGGTACGTTTCCCTGGTTGAGCTTGTTGTGGCCACTGTATGCTTAGCAATGAGAAAAATTGGGTATACACACTTTTTTAATTCATTTTTGCTTGACAGAGATGAAGACTGTCGCATGATCTGTGAGCTACCATGCAGTGGCGGCTGGACTCTCCTTCTCTGCATTCATATGAAACGTTGTTATACAGCCGCCCAATACATCTCCGCATTTTAAAGGCAATACTTTGCATGCGACGCGCGGTTCGGGTGATGGAGCGGCGTGCGGCGTGGCGGCGAGGAAGCGCGAGGCGCGCGTTGTGGGGTCTCACTTGTTACCATGGTATCGGCGCATGCGCACAACTGCTCATCCGCGTGACGTCACACTCGGCTCCGAGGGTGGAGCGGGCGCGCGGCAGCGGTGACGGCCAAGCGCACGCTGCACCTGCTGTTCCTCTCCGGTTGCCATAGTGACGGCGCATGAGCGCAACCGGCCTCTCGCAGCCACCGCGAACTGTTCGACCGGTAGCCCAGTGTAGCTCTCGCTACAAAAGCTGAATAAACAACTACTTGAAAGGTATATAACTAATGCCGTAAATTCTTATTTACCTTTCGCTAAATCAGTTTTATAAATATATTGCCTGTTCATTCTCTTCACTTTAAAATGGCAGATACAAACTTGGCTATACTCAAAGAGTTCTTTCGAGTGGAAGGTGCGCAGTCACCATGTGGGCTGCCATGAGGATGGATGCTCGGGGACATCTTGTCCGTATTTATAGGAAGTTCACAGCGTCCTGTAACAGTTCTGTGCTACAAGAAACCATGCTCCCATATGTGCGGGATGGGCCCTTACCCGACGGCTGCATCCTCCTCCAGCAGTTCAAAAGCCCCATGCACATGCACATCACATGTCGAGTGGCCACCGTTCTTCAAGATTTTGGAGTGCGCACGTGCAGTGGCCTCCGCATGCAGCGTACACAAATACCATCTAAAATCTGCGGGGGCGCATGAAGTCGTTCAGTGGTGAGCAGCCCTCACTTGGCAGCAATGACAGCGCTACGAGCAGCACACTAAGCAATTTTTTCTGCACATTGCAGTTTTGCCGCTACCCGACACTACGCAAGCATCGTTTGGACTACGAAAGCATCGTTGGATTGCGAAAAAACATCGGGCGGGCTTCCTCTTTCCAAACGCTACATCACCTAAGTGTGACTTGCAAGTGGGCCACGTGACTACCGAAGAAGACATAAAAGGCGAAGTATCCCGGCGGTACTGCACTTGGTAGCAGTGACAGCGTTACGAGCAGCACACTAAACAATTCTTTCTGCACATTGCAGGTTAGTAAATGTGTGTATTACCGTGCGTTTAAGTACGTCTGATATTGCTGTTGCTGCTGCCTGTTGCCTGGTGCTATGGCTGAAGACGTGTTCAAATGGTTGAATAATTTCAAGGGGGAAATGAACTCTGAGTGGAAAGCATTTAAAGAGTCACTCGAACAGAGCATACGGTCAGAAGAAAGAAACTTGCGTACGGAACTAGATGAAATCAAAACGAGCATGAAGTTGATCAGCAGTAGTCTCGATGAAGCCAAGTCTCGTCTTAAAACTACTCTTAGTGAAAACAATGATCTGTAAAAAGAGAATGAAATACATCGACACTAAATTATTACCCTTGAAAAAGACTTGATTGAGTGTCAGACCAGCTTATGAAATCAGAACAATATTCAAAAAATCGAGATGTTGAGATGAAAGGTATCCCGCAAACACCAAGATAGAACCTGGTCGACATGCTTCAGGAAATCGGTAACGCTATCGGCGAAAGCATATCGTCCACTGACGTGGACGTTTGTCACAGGGTGCCAACCAACCAAGCCAACTTAACTAACATAACAGTGCAATTCCAGCGCCGCGAAAAACGGGACCAAGTTCTCGAAAAGGCTCGCGAGAAGCGGATAAACGATTCAGTGCTTGGCATGACAAATGAGTCGCCTATTTCCCTGAACGAGCACCTCTGACCTCAATTGAGGTGGCTTCTGGGAAAGGCTATCGCAAAGAAAACGCTAGCACGATTGGAAGTTCGTGTGGGTAAGGAATGGTAGCATTTTTTCGCGCCAGACTTAAACTTCGCCTATCATTTCGATCATCAGAGAAAGCAACATCAGCAAGATCTGCACCGTTGATGCGGCATAGACCGAGTATTTCTTTGTCCTTGTATTCAGAGTACCGGTCGGCGTGTGACCTCTCTGGAAACTATTTTGCCTCAAGATATTATTAATGTAATCGGTCTACAAACAACTACACAACAACACAATTTTTCAGCTTGCTGCACTGAAGTGCGCGTTTAATTCGATCGAAACTAGATGACATATCCTTATTAATAGAATCGTGCAGCTTTGACTTCAGGATCATTATGCTGACTGAAACCTGCTACACAAATGACGCAGAACACCTTCTATTCCCCGCAGCGATCATTTCTGTCTAACCGTCAGATAAGCAGAGGTGGCGTGCCTCAATTCAAACACTTATACCAGGCTGTGTAGTAGTTTCCGATTGCTGTATTATAACAGAAAATTACGAAGGGCTATGCCCCAAAGAACGCAACAACTTATTTTCAGTTGTTTATCGTCCTCCATGTGGAAGTCTTTAAGCTTTTTTTGACTTCACTGATGGTTTTCTTTCATTTGCAAATTATCCTGGACACAACTTCACAATTGGTGGAGATTTTAACATAGACCTTTTGAAAGACTCAACGCCTTCCCCAACCTTCTCATCTACACTTGAGTCTAATGGTTTATTTAGTACTGTCACCTCACTCACGCATATTTCCGCGTTAACATAATCATTACTCCACATATTTATCACAAATGTGTCTACCGAAGATACAGTAGCCGGTACGATTAGCTCTGATACCAGCGATCATTTTCCGATATTTTTATCTGTGCAACAACATCTTGAGCCCCGGCCTAGTGAAAACGAAAATTATACGTATCGACTAATAACGCCAAGTACGCTAAAAACTTTCAGAAAAGAAATAGCACAAACAAATTGGAGGGGCATTTTGGCCGTCGGTGACGCTAATACGCCATACAAAAATTTTCTAGCTAGGTTGTAAATAATATGTTGTCAGTCCTTCCCTATTCAAACGCATCGAAGGTATAAGAAATCACGCAAAACGTGGATCTCAAGGCACCTTATTAAGCAAATTAAGATAAAAAGTAAACTGTATTAGTCCTTCCTGAACCCGTGCCCCAAGGAAAAAGATGGGCTTGAAAACACTTCGAAATAAAATAAAAATGAAGAAACAGAAAGCTAAGAGTGAGTACTATCATCGCATTTTCAATAAGGATAGCATAAAAAGAAGTGACGTCTTATAGCAGAATTCAAACAAAATGCTGAATACAAAATCTTGTTTCAGACATATGTGCAGTCTGACTATCGAATGCGATGGAAGCAATAAATGGGGTAAAACTGGCATATAGATTCAATGACTTTTTTGTTGAATTAGGGGGCAGAAACAGTGGCTCAGATACTGTTTCAAGCATTCCAGTTGTTCAACAATCAATATTCTTCGCATCCACTTCAATTCATGAAGTCTGTACATTTTTTAATATCTTCAAAAACAGCCATTGCCAAGACGCGGATGGCATAGAAATTGGGCCAGTGAAATATGCAATAGATTTAAATTAGCATTTGTTAACACATATTTTCAATGCTACCCTTTCCACTGGCGTTTTTCCGGAACAGATGCAGATAGCAAAGGTCGTCCTCATTCATAAAACCGGCTATTAAAGTAGCATAACAAACTATCGCCCAATATTCATATTGCACATATTTTCGAAAGGTCTGAAAAAAAATAATTAATATCTGTATAGAGAGTTTTTCACGAAAGCATGACGTCATTACTTAAGACTGTCCGTATGGATTTAGAAAAAAACGCTCTACTGAAATTGCCCTCTTGACAAAATAAGATATGATCCTAGATAATCGTGAAAGCAAACTCATGACGCTAGGTATATATATAGATTTCAGCAAGGCTTTGATTGCGTAAATCAGTAACTACTTCTCTGTAAACTCGAGTCCTGTGGTTTCCGTGGGACGCCATCAAACTTAATTACATTTTTTTAAGCAGACGCAGTCATTTTGTCCAAATACATGGAGAAACCGCGGAAGCGACCGATAAAATCTGGTGTGCCGCAAGGTAGCATCCTGGGTCCGGTACTTTTTCTTTATTATATAAATGATATTGTAGCAATCAGTAACGCCTGTAAGTTCTTTATATATGCAGACGATTGCACCAGATACGTGGAAGGAAAGGATTTGGGAAGCATTTTAAGACTAGGCACGCTCTGTGTGTTGTAGCCTTCAAGATTGGTCCGTAAAGGATAACCTAGTATTAAATGAATCCAAAACAAAATGTGTTCTTTCTCGTGCAGAATTGTCTCGAATTAAAGTAAATGGAAATATTAAATTAGGCCCCTACTCAATCACAGTAGAAAAACAAGTTAGAACATTAGGAGTAATTTTCTCAGAGGAGTAGCAAAAACTTTATTTTCATCGACCAAGGTAGCAGTTGGTTTGGGGTAGCCACATCAAGTGGCCATGAGCCCGTGGCGTTTGGTGACTTCTAGGGCTCTTGTCACAACCAGGATTTAATCAGAAAACATGTCCTGGAATGAACATATTAACGCTATGTGTGCAAATATTCGCAAATCAGTTGGCGTGCTTAACAGAACCCGGCATTCAATTCATGTCGCAATAAAAGAACTCATATACAATTCTTCTTTACATTCTCATCTCTGTTACTGTGTGTCAGTTCGGGGAAATACGACGTCCTGAAACTTGCGTAAGTTCACTATTTTACAAAAGAATGCAGTACGAGTGATACAAAGTGAACATTTTCTTGAACATACAGAAAGATCTTTTCAGATACTTAAAACAATTAAAATGCCTGAAGTATATAATAAAAACTTCTAAGATCTTATAAAAGTGCAGTCCATGGAAAACTGGACTCATTTTAACCAAATGCCAACCTCAAACAAACCCACTACGTGTACCCATATAGACACCAAACCCCATGGCAAATACGATTTTCCCGCACAAAGTACGGTCGGCAGCTTAGAAGTTGTACTCTACCTGAACTAATCAGATAGTATGATCAGTTAACTAGGTATCGATGTATTGACACTAAATGATCGACGCCTAACAGAATTATTATTGTAGTTAATATGAATCACATTTCACTAGACTAAAATAAATAAAATAACCAATTATAAGTGCAATCGTGTTTTACTGTGTCTCCTGTGTACTGCATTGCATCTGTTACGATTGTAACGATACAGGCGTTAAAGCAAGCGCGAATGATCGCGCTTTTCTGCATCTCTCCAAACAGTCCAACTTGGCAGCCTCTGGGGCTTCTTCTGCCGCTGCAAGTGTAGCTAAGCTTATAGGTACAAGACAGAAACAGGCACCAAAAAACAAACTAGGCCTAATTCTCGCAGTGTTAGCCTGGTCCGTATTTGAAACGCGCGCTCACCCGTTATCCCTCGCACTTGCTTTTGAAACGAGGAATCAGCCGATATCGCTTGCACTTGCTTGCGTAGCTGCCTCGTGATTCGCGTAAAACACGTTGGTTTCCCTGCCGCCGTTACTTATCACTCAGCGCGGCCCTGGCAGAGTGAAGCGCAAGCACTGAGCGGAAATGACGCCGAGAACCCACGAGCAGGCACCGCTTTATTTTGGCCGCACAGACGCACGCTACTCATAACTCAAATCCAGAGCCTAACGTTAGACGGCACTGACTTGCCCCGCAGAGCACAGTCGGCGCGCTCTAGACAGGGCTGCTCACCATTGTACCTGCCCAGACGAAACAAGTCCAAGCCAGCAGCCGACGCGCTGTGGAGCGCCATTCGTGAAAAGTTCGAAGTCCTCCCAGCTGGCCGCAAGCATAACATCTCTCTTTATAATTCTGGACCAAGGAGGATGTCAGACATCATTTCCGTGGGCGGTCAATCACCCTAAATTTACAGGCAACACAGAGGACGCATTCCGTCAATGCTATTCTTCTGGTGACTCTTAACACTGCATCAATTTTCTGTCATGCCCAACCTATAACTACGCCGATATCTTCACGCATTGTTTTTCTTTTCCTCATCTAATGGCTTATTTTATTTTATGTGCAAAGTGGCCTGCCTACCTCGCCTCCTCTGATGGAAACGAAATAAACCATTTATCGGCGGAATGCCTTTTTGTTTTCGGTGTGCTCGTTCGTATTTCAGCATCACACGGTAAGTTTAAACCAAAAATAAAATGCAAAGAGAACAAATCCTTTATGGGGCGCCGGTTGGTCGCCGAGACACGCCAGATTCCACTCTTAGTTTGCTTTGCAACGTCGCCAAGAATATTAGACTCCTGGAGAGGGTCTTGAATTTGGAATCTGTTCTGCGCTTTGACAGTCTAAATCCAGAAGAGTGCTAATACTTCCTACTGTCTGGGTGCGTACGGAAAGCCCATGTATATTACGTGCAACCAGAAAGTTGTTGCTTGCTCTTGTTCTTTTAAAAGAACACTGAGGGAAACTCCGTCCATTTTTTTCTTAGCAAAATTCAATTCCTACTTTTTTTTAATAACGACAACACAGCCACAAAAAATTGTTCTTTTGGCGCTTCTTCAGTTGAAGAAGACGTATTCATTACTCGAAATTTCTCTCAAATGAAATCAAACTCGCCACGTCAGGACGATTTGGAATGTATTGGCGGTGGTATAGGTACACAGCGGTGTCAGCTATCCTGAGAGATTGACAAACAAAATTTACTTAACGTATTCGAACCTTCCTTGTGAAAGTCGACTCAGTTCCAGCCTTTCCCATTTTAATAATTATACATGTTCGGGGTACTGAAGTTTTTTCCCTTAAAATACTGGAGTCTGTTGCCACAGGCTAAATATAATACATTAAAATCTTTATTGAGCACAAAGGAAAGCAAAACACAATTGGCGGGAATGCCAAAGCCTCGAAGAGCTTGGTTAGTCAGGGATATTACAGATGCTCGATGCGCGCAAAACATTAAACGAACGACGTACACGAGAAACACAAGGACTGGCGCAAGGGGTTGCGCCAGTCATTGTGTGTGGCTCATCTAATGTTTTGCGCACATCGATCATCTGTATTATCACCATGCACCAACTAGGCCCAACAGAACTGTTATTGGTTAGTCACTGCCTGGCAGTCAGGTAACAGAGAACTGCACAAAACTACTAGCGGAATGAAATATATAATTAGAAGTTAAACAAATTTTATTCAAAATGTTATACAAAATGATAATGACATTTATCAGTTCAATCCGAATGAAAAGTAAGTTATTTTTAGCGACTGATTGTACATCCAGTTGTGGTACAGTACACAAAAAGCATTAAAAGTTTATCTCGACGTGGCTGTGTATAAATGATTATACACTGTTTGCTGATAGCAGTAATTTATTAGCGCAAAAAACTAACGCTCCACAAAACATATCGTTCTGGCACGGACACTTTTATCCTCTTTCTATGATAAATAGGCCAAAAACACGGAATTAAATTTAGGTAGAGTTGCACCGAGGCAGCGGGAAGCCTAGGGTATGCTTTCCTGTTTGTTTTTTTTACTAGCCTCCCATGGCGACGTCACAACGCATGACACGGCGCCAAAAGCTGGAAATTATTTATTATGATTGACTTACTATGCGCCATTACCGCTACCACAGCCGCAGCCAGTGCACCAGCGTGAGCTTCACTTTGAGCGCGGCAACATGATCTCGAGAATAGGAGATCATGGCATGTGCAAGCAACGTAGTGTTATTTGATTTGTACATGTGGAGGCGCGTACAGCAGCGGATATTTATTGTATGAAGAGGTGTGTGTCTGACTGCATCGGTGACGGCAGTGTGCGAGAAGTGTAGGAATTCAAGAGAACACAAAACAGTCGTCAAGATCGAGGTCAGCAGGGCTAGAAGTTTCTGGAGGGATATACTCCGGATCGAGTGGATCAAGTGGTTTGCTAGGTCCGTATGCTAGCAATTTCTCAAATACCCAATGAGAGACTTTCACCTTTTTTCACAATGAATAATTTGTTCGGAGAGCGGCGCTTCAACTTAGACGAGGCGCTGCGGGACAGTCATGTCATGGCTCAACTCGCAAGCGGTGGCGTTCTTGATAGACGTAATGGGAAGCTCGTGCACATTCACAACTCCCTCAACTGTAAGGGTTTTAATGTTGGATGGTAGGCCATACATATACCTTAATTCTGTAAGTAAATTATGGTTGATACTCAAACATTTTTTTTCAGGCCGGGCTAGGGAGTTGAAAAACATATTCCTTGTAAACTAGAAACATGCTGTCAGAAACACTGAGAAGACAGAGGTGATGTTATAATATCATCTGCGCTTTCATATCATGATTCTGCACACGAGATATGAAGGACGCGTAGCGAAAGGTTCTGAACAATTTCCAGCCACTTGAGAAAACACGCAGGCAACATTGCTTTTTCGCCACCGATGCTTAAATCTGGCTCGTTTCGCTCTAAAACGACGTCTCCCATCGTTTTAAGCACGAATACACGTTTCCGCCGAAATCCGGCAGCCATGGTCAGAATGTCAACCATCACTTTGGCCTACGCAACTGAACGCCAAAGCCACTGAGCCACCGTGGCCAATAAAATCACGTGAGTGAGGATGAAGCCTGGAAATTACAGGCATGGGCAGCAAGCTTTTCTTTTTTTTGCTTATTTGCTCCCACTCAAGAAAACGTTTCCGAGGGTAATGCATCGACAATCGTGTGGAAGTTACCGGGATTATACATAATGACTCTCTTTCGATCACGTTTCGTTTCGATCATGCACCCACGACACACCAGCGGTGAGGGCGCGCTCTGCCGTTTTCCACAACGTGCTAATTGTTCATTAAATAAACCTCCCCGCTGAGGAGAATATGTACCTTTGTACATTTACTAAAAACGCGTGGTAGGTATCCTTCGCGAAATAGCTGCGGCTATCTTTTGTCCAGGTAGAAAATCATCGACATGTTGCCATTGCTCTTCACTGCTAACATAGCCTAACACGCACAAAAATCTCCGTCCGCAGGTTAATTAGAGAGCTTTATTACACGACACAAGACAGGAGTGTTGATAGGGCTTTCTGCTACAGCAGACGAAACCCACATGCCGTTACGGCTGCAAAAACTCTGGCCTTGCTCAGTTGGGAATGTTAACTTCGGTCGATGTCCCATCACAGTAGCCACGAACAAAACAAGCTAGAGTGGAAAGTTAAGTTCCGCATTAAAGGTATGACATGATAGCGTTAATGGGTTACTGCACATATATATGCGGAATTGGTAACTTTCTACTTTAGATTCATAGAAACCTGAGAGAAGGTGCTGCCAGAGGTGAGGCTTGTGAGACGAAGGTTCTTCTCTGCGAGCCACCTCTAGCGCCCAATCAATTAACTGCCATCTGCCGCGGTGGGCAGTTTACCCACAATCCAGTGAGCAGGTTGTGATGATGCCACAACCGTCACGTGCACCTAGGTGACCGACATGCCCCCTATACGTTGCTCCTCTGGGTATTTTTTTTTTGCACACGGCCAACAACGCCAGCGCTGTCACCGAAGCCGACGCTAGCTTTTTTGCTAAGCAGAGTCTTCAACGCTATCACGTCAAAAATCGAAGTTTCTCTGGCGCTCCAGCATCAACTGGTGCTGAAGCACTTGCGCTACGCTTCGGAAGCAACCCAGTGAACGCCAACGCAGACATCACGCAATGCATTAACCGGCAGCGTAAAAGCAGCGCTCAAGCTCTCGAGCATGCTTTACAATGCGCAGTGCATACCGCTGGGATAACTAAGGAATGCGCACATGCTTCGTCATAGCTGTACAGCTTCTCGCCGATACCCGATGTCTTCCAGAATTGCAGCCTGGGTAAGATGACAGCAGATAGGAGGAGGATAGAAGCACTAGATATGGCCCATTATTCCTGCTCATCAAGGCGTCACGTATCTCAAGCCAGTCCTTCCGCATGTCACTGATCCGGAACTGCAAAAATAGGGAAGCCGAATAATAAAAAAAATGTATTTAAAAAGGTTTTCGAGCTGCTTCCCCGTTACCGTACAGTTTTAGAGGCCGATTCATTACTCTGTAAATAAAAACAAACAGAAAGCTCGATTTCGCGTGATATCGCGTGCGAAATAATTTTTGATTCGTTTCTTTTTTCTTTAGTGTACAGTCATCTGTCATGAGGGATGTCCTCGGTGCAGGAGGCGTAAGCCTGATTTCATGTGATTTCAAGGATGTCGCGCTTAGCTGGTTTAGATTTCTCGGCACGAAGGTCTTTTTGCTACTTAAGATAACGTGCTCGAAACTAGCTGATGCCCAGCCGTCTCACGAGTCGATGCGGTGCAAAACTGTCGCAGCATCCTTGCGATTCTTTCAATTCAAATGCACCGTCAGATAATGCATGCGGACACCCCTTTCTTATGCGTAAACCTATCGCCGACCACACACAGTGGAAAATATCTTTGCTGTATTTTTATGCCAGGTGCCGCTGTTTCTTTGCTACAGCTATCGATTGACTGGAATAAGATTAGTGAGAAGACCATTAAAGAATGCGGAGTTTTTTAATGACATATAATGACACAGTTTAATGCCATATTAAGCTGTGGTTTATGACGTGAACATGGGAGGGGCCGCGTATCTACGAATAAAAACAAATAAGAGACGATAAATTGGATTCATGCTATAGGGATAATCGAGGGCATTGTTATCTACCCTCTTTTCCTTTGTGCTAGTGGGCTGCAGACAGGAGCAACAACAATACCACTACGACGACCATGGTTACCTGGACCTTCACTGAGCCACTGCCATAATTAGCGCCAAAACATTATCACTTGTCACTGAGTGTTCTTACCAAGTTGGCGGCGCCGGTTTTTCTTTATAGCCGATGAGGAATTATAGTCTATGCTTGATTTCTAGCTGGTTTTATGGCAGGCGGAACTCCCTGTAGACGCAACATTTCGCAGGTGGCAAGTAGAGGCTTCAAACAGGCGCCGACGCTGGGCAGTGTTCGCCGCAATGGCCCTCCTAATGGTCTTGTATTCAGAAGACCACGCAAGCAAAAAAATGTACAGGCGATCACATGATCTGATGCGACTAATCTGCGCTAGCAGTATTGCTTGTACATTTAGGGTTTGCAATGATCAACTACGCTTTGCGTCTGTGACTTTGATGTGGCCTTTGCCATGTTGCTGCGCTGCTTCGTGGGTGTGTAGTTAGTGGACACTTTTGCAGATACTGGGTGGAAGTTGCGTGGGCGCTTATAGGCGGTAGATGCATTTTGTCTGGTAGGTGCCCGATAATACACGAACGGGTGCACCTTCGTTTGGGCGCCTGAAGGAAGGGGCCCCTTGGAAGGGGCCCCACCGGAAGGGGCCCCCGTCCACTCTGATCCGCTAGGCGCGCTGTAAAGAGACTCCGTACACACAGACCACGTCTTTTAATGCGAGAGCAGTGCTATACTATGAGACAGCTTTTTGTAACTACGCAATGCAAGCCACGAGCGCGTGCCGCCATCTCGCAGGTATTTGGCTCGCGAATGCTTGCGATCAACGCGGTTGTGGAAACCGGCGTCTCGGGCTCGTAGCTCCCACTGCATAGCCAAATAAATATGATCCCGAGTGTAGGGTATCCCTCCCCCATTCTCTTGTATCTGATTACTTAAGTTTTCACCCATCAGCAACGTCTCCATCGCACACTCCTAGGTAGGAAGCTGCCCCCTCAACCACCGCCACCCTCGACCAGAGCACCATCTCACCCTGCACATCTTCACCGTTCAGAAGCGCCATCCACCCCACCCATCCACCCAATAAGCCATTCACCCAACTCTGGGGTCCAAAGCGCCACTCACCAACTTACCTTCATTCCCCACGAGGTCTCCATCCACTAGAATCCCGTGCACTAGCGGAATGGAAACGTGCCGGTGAAGTTCAAGTCTTAATGGGGAAAGCAGTTGGCCTCTGGAAACGTCACCCACCACCTACCTCCTCACCCAAATCCCCTAGCTAAGGGACTCCTCCCTTCACTTCCATCTTCCATACACCTCTGCCCAATTTCTCCCTAGGGACGAATACTGCCGCGGATGTGAAGCCACTACTAAGAGGAATAGCATTCATTGGAGTAAAAATATCAAAGTAACTCGCAAAATAAATCCACCCACTTTCAGCTAATTCTCGCATCAGATATATGATCGCCCCTTAATTTTTTCGGCGAAAGAGGACTCTATTAAGAGCCTTCAGCAGCAGTTGACAGAGCCGAAACCGCAGTAGCCCAGTTTTGGGTGCAAACCATTCAGTTGCGGAATGTTCGTCTGGGAAACTTTAGCTCACAGCCTCATGGACAACAAGAAAATAAGCCTGGGTGTTTTCCATGTGTTTTCGGTATTACCGCACTCAGCAAGAATCTACAAGGTGCTCTAAACACTGATGCCCGCCGCATGAGGCACCTATCTTCTGGTACTCGTTATTCAAATATAGCTGAATTAATTATTAACGAAAGCGTAGCGCCAATTTTTATCGCGCTTTTTTCACATCAGCCGCCTCATAAAAAGAGTCCCGAAAGTTACAAAAAGAGAGCCGCGCATGATTGGCAGCAATTCCTCTCAATGCATCACTGTCTATGGAGAAATGGCGACGACGCCATCATCGCTGTAGGTCTTCATAACCGTCACTGAAATTACATAGGGAAGGGTTAAGGAGCTGGTCTAATCCAACATTGCACAGCTGTACAAAGGCGTCGCCTGTTCATGATTTTCGCCGTGTATAATCGTTCCCAACCGTACCTGGCGTGCAAGGTTCTCGTTACGTTATGGGCCTCTTCACTGTCAGGGGGGGGGGGGGGGGGGGGGGGGGGGGGCAGTGAAGACGACAAGGTCACCCTACTTGATGCCTCATGCATTCGACAGGACCCATCATAAAGCGTTTATCAAGGTGTTCATTTCTAGAATAATCCCACCATCCACTGAGCAGTAGTAACTTGATAGAGCTTAAATTTTTGTAAGCGATGTAAAAGAAATCTGAAAATACACAATTTATACAGTGTGTATTCTAGATTAAAAACCTCTCCCACAGGAACAGAAAAACACGCCAAGAATTGTTGTTCCATCAACTGAAGAGATGGCAATGAAAATCTCAGCAAAGGCGTCAGAGATCACTCATTTCCAAACCCACTGACAAGATCGCAGGCAAAGCATTCAAGGCCGTGATAACGTCAGTAGCCCCTCAGGCTCTTACTGAGCTGACTCGGCTAGGTCTCTTCACTGTAGATGTGGTAATTCCCAAAATCGCCATCGGCTCCTGCATATTATCCATGCTCCATCAGAATATGTGGATTGGATTGTTCTTGAATAGCGAGCAGACGCCCTACGTCCCGAATACAATTACCCTTGCAGAGTATCCCAATGAGACTGTGCATTCTGGCCCGAAAGACGCTTGAATCACATATTTCCCGTTTCAAGTTTGCGAGCTAGAAGAAATGTGCGTACGCGGATGAGCATTACATGCCCCAGTTCGGTGACTGTGACCGCGTAAGGAATGTCTGTTTAGTGCCGGGATTTCTTTCAGCGACAATCACGCAAGCGTGTTCGAAACGTATTAAATTATCGAGTTTTTCGTAGTGTGCTACCACCAGAACACTGCTTCCAGCTTTTGCTTTTTCTGACGTCATTTTTACGTGGCTGCGGGATTTCTGGAAAGCCTTTGATATAGCTGATGCGCATAACGGGCTCCCTAAAAAATTACACGATTATCACCAACAGGGCACTAGGGTCCCACAAACTGCGCAAGGTAACGGTTTATGAAACACGACAAGCCGCCTCGTACCACTAGGTTTGAACTACGCAGACTACTACTCTAAGCCACTGGAGGACATCTAGGAACGTAGGCACTCTATTCTTGGAGAGGGTGACTAAAGTGGCTTTCACTCCGACAGTGATTTCAACCGCGATTTCAACCCACCTGTATGGCCCGTTTTCCTCCGGTGAAGGTACTATCGGATAGCTTGAAGTCAAACACGGCAGGAACGCCCAGGTCAAGCGCCAGGCGCACCACCATGTCCACAGGGTCGTAGTCCAGGAAGCCGCCAAGTTTAGCGGGTCAAGGTTAAGCCATACCATCCACGACTTCAATACTGCAAACTGTGTACAATTCAAGAACGCGGCTAGAATCGGTAGAAGACCAAGTAGACTGGATACGGAAACTCTCAAGCTAATTTCAGCCCACAGGGGAAGAGTATTAACGATAGCGATGCTGCTCTGCCCGATATCTCATGCCCGTTTCCGACTATGAGAGCGCTCCGTTCAGAAGTGGACCCACATGAAGCAAGCAAACTTCCGTCATATCATTGCATGGGGCACATGCGTGGTCCACTTGCCCTTTAACGGAAAAACGTACACTTCTTTACTGAAAAAATGGCCACAACAGGTCTTAAATTGAAGGATTTCTTTACCGTCCCTCTATGCTCTCAAAGACGTATATCTAGGCAGTCTGAAGTTTTGCAGATACCTCAAAATGGTATCAATTAAGACACACCGTCGCTCGCAAAAAGCCAAGGGCTAGGCTCGATTTTCGCGGCGCCTGTTTTTTTTTACCTCTCTACTTGTCTGGGTCTGTTGATTGCTCACTACCCAGCACAGTGCTCTATTGTCTTGTCCTTTGCTAGATACGTGGCCTACACACCGCATCCTGCTCCGACATTGTTCAGTGCATCCGCTGTACCCTATAGGCGTATTCTTAACGCGGTCTAATTTATGCGTCCACCAAGACGCTAGCCTTGCATTGCCTCCTTCTCTGTTTCCGGGGCGCAACTGGGCAACAACCCACCTCCGAGAAAACCTCACAACATATTCACCTGCAAAAACTGCCATCCTATGCTGGTACGGCCAAAGCATGGTCAGGCAGCGATTCACAACTGGAGATAGTCATTCATGGTAACGTTCAATGAAGGGGCTGAGCAACTTTTTTGCTGTCAATTTAAATCGAATTGTCTGTGGAAGGAGCGGAATCATGTTCCTGGCAGCTCATTTTTTTGTGCAGATATTGGCTGTTGCTGATAGAGTAAAGTGCATTTAGCTTGTTCACGACCACGGCTCATTATTCAGAAATTTTGTTTCGGTAGGAGGAGTTCCTGCTTTTTCTAAATAGAATGTTTTCTACAAATCACTATAATTATTTCTCTACGATGAAGCGGATTCTCCTATTGCGAATTGGCTTCTACTGCCCCTCAAATAATCGGAATAGTGCAACCCATGAGAGAAACCGCGCATTTTTTTGCGCACTAAGCTCAGAGTCTTCATGATTGGTGAATGTTGTGCAGCCCGGAAGATTTCTTCCTCCCAAGCGCTCTTACCCGTGGCAGGTACTCTCGTAGCCTTGAGGGCCGTAATGGTGGCAGTGCGTAAGGCGTTCTCAGCCTGGAAATTTGCCCAGGACATTTTTGATGCTTGGCACTTTGTTAACGCCTATTTCAATAGCGGGTAGGTGGAAAATCATTGGCTGATGCACAGCTGCTGTCAAGCTTGTTTGGGGATGATGATGAATTTTGATCGCGGAAAGGCATCTGTGGCCAAAGAGCGCTATGGCACAAGATATTTTTCTTCTACTCCATGTGGTGCCAAAGACCCATTTCCGAAGCATTTCACCCTGTTTAAGCCGAGCACTAGACAAGGGGAAAGTACTCGTTGTATCACCGCTTGGTACCTGGTGGCACTGGGGATCGAACCCCGCAGCTTCCGCGTGCGAGGCGGATGCTCAGACCACTAGGCCACCGCTGCGGTCAAGTTGCCTGTTCTCAGTCACACTTGTATTCCGTCCGCTCTCGCTTACTGCAAATGAAATTGTCACGTTCTGCGCGCGCATCCCCCTTCCCGGAATGTGCTGCAGACATGGAACCAGCTTAGCTCATAAAGACTATTCTGCAGAGTTGCAGTTTCATCTTCCGAATGCAAGGGTGTTTTTTCGAGGTCATCTTAAAGGCCTTGACGCAAGATTATTCCAGTAAGCGCTACACGCGACACTTGCCTGTAATCAGAGCACTTAATCGCTCGAGCAGTGTAAATGTGAATCAACATCCATTCATGTGTGGCAAACTGTGCCTGGCGGTTAGGAATTGCAGTAGCAGCATACGTGTCAACCAGTCATTTGAACGGAGGCTATGGGTGTCAGAGGCTAAAGCTTGCATTTTCTTCCAATGGAAATCCCGAACTTTGGAGCAAAATACTTATGGACTCTGCGGTATGAGCATTATTGCAAAGATGTGCGTTCATTTAAATGACTCAGTGTCTATTCATGGTAGAAAAACAGCCCACTTAAGCGCACATAACAGAGAGGAGAAAGGAATAGAAAAGCTCTCTGTTAGCCTCACGCAGCCAAGTCTTTTGGGTGTTTCAGTGGTCTACCTTCTCTGCAATGTCAGAGTTGCAGAGATTTCCCGTCGTTCAGGGCTCAGGGTTAAATATTAGCAAAAGTTAACAGTTTACAGTGGAGACAGAAAATTACGAGAGCCTTTGAAACTAGTGCAAGTGACAAAGGAGAAGACGTAGCGCACTTAATGAGCAGCTATACCAACGTGGCCAGCAGTTGGGAAGCAATTGTGGTAGCTTTCTCAACCCTTACATTTCTTTTCGAATTCCAGGAATTTTTAATATCGCTACAAAACCAGCAAACAACAATCTATTGATCTTTTCTGCAAGGCAGCGAGGGGTGTGCGGTGAGCAAAGGTGGTCATTCTCACATTGGCAGGAGGATCTCCTTAGCGAAAACTAATACGTTTGGAATATACTTCGGGATATTTATAATGTGTTTTAAACATATTTTGTATTCATGAATGCACTAAAAATATGTCATAAATAGTTGCATAAAATTTTATGCTTGGTATTGAAAATATATTCTTAAAATTTTCCAAAAATGCGTCACTTAAAGCATGCTTAGAGCACGTTTCAAACACGTGAAAAAATATGAATGTCGTTTTAGCATGTTGTCAATATACTAAATGTGTACTTTCGTAAATATGAGATTAATACATTTGAAGTACACGTCACTCAAAGCATGTTTCGAGCCCGTTTCAAACACGGGAAAAATATGAATGCGGTTTTAGCATCTTGTGAATATATTAAAAGTGTACTTTCGTAAATTTGAAATTGATTCGTCTCAAGTATACTTCAACTTTAACAAACGGGCGGTCCTTTTAAACATACTTAAAGCACACTTTTAGCTGCCGTAGAACAATGTAGTGCTCGAAACGCGTTTCGGGAAATGGTCTTTGCATGCTGGCGATGTATTGAAAATGTACTTTCGCAAATACGACATTAATTCGTCCAAAGTACACTTCAGTTCTTAAAAATGATCTGTCCGCGTAAACGTATTTCCAGCACGCTTCATGCTGCCGTCGAACAGTTAGTGCTCGAAATCGCGTTTCGGGAAATGACATGTTGGCAGTGCATTTAAAGTGTACTTTCGTAAATACGAAATTAATTCGTGCGTATTATGCTTCAACTCTAACAAATGAGTAGTCCGCGTCAGAATATTTTCAGCACACTTCAAGCTGCCCTGGGACAACCTAGTGCTCTAAATCACGTTTCCGGGAACAGTGACAACTCTCCCTTTTCGTCCATTCGTTTATGTTGACTTCTAGCAGAAAGGCAATCACCACTTATTTAATTAAGTGCGGACAGCGTGATAGCATTATACTGGCAATGGCGCCATGTGCGCCTCCAGGCCCGAACACGCCAGCGAAAAGGACCCCGACTGGCAAGGCCGACAAGCACCCATAGTCGCCCATGTATTTGTCGGTTGACAGTTCGACTCCTGACCGATGCCTGACGCAAGTTACGACTAACAGTTCGGTTCTAGATAAACCGCAGATTCGAACGCGACCAGTCCGACGCTTGTGCGACAATTTCGGGGCCCACAGTCTTTGCGCAAAAAACACTTAACCGGGCTCGATAATGTTTCTGATCTCGGGGGGTATGTATAAGCCAACCCAAGAATTAGGCTTGTCGGAGCAGTTCCTGTTTGCTGACGTCACTTTCCATCGGCATTTCCTGCGTGGAGACATATTTCGCGTTCAGGTCCCGTCACGTCGTCTTGTATTGGCATAGGCTTCTTGATGACAACGCAGTTTCTTTGGGATTGTCGGCCTCCTGATGCTTGTAGCCAGTTCAGTCATTACTTCTGCTGTTGACAACATTGATCAGTATTATCCATTGAATTTGACTAGCACAACTTTTGCAAGCCGAGGCGAAGTGAATATATTTTAATGTATTAATTGTATATTTTAGTGTATTTTTAATGTAGTGTAGTGTATTTGATCTATATTTTTAGTATACTTAGAATGTATTTATTGTATATTTTCAGCATAGTTTTAATGCATTTAAAGTGTATTTTTAGCACATCCTTAATGTATAATAAACATACTAAGCGGGCAGAAAATGTATTTTTTATGCATTTGTAAGAATGCTCAACATAATACTCCTAGCTTACTTAGAAAGAGTTCGTATGGCAATTTAAGGATAGGGACAAAAAATGCAACATAAATACAAAATAAATAAACGTGTTCGAAAATGCATTTTCAGTACAGCCTTCTTTAGCCAAGGAGACTGCACACAGCAGAGAGAGAAGTCGAAAAAAATTATGAGAGCAGTGGGCGCAAAACGAAAAGGCGGAAGGGGGGAGGGGGTCCGTCATAAGCGACAGCATGGCGTGTCTACAGACCAGCGCGGCAGGCCTTATAACAAAATGCAGCAGAAGACGGAACCTAGCAAAGCGAATGGCACGCGTGGTTTCAGAGTTTGTATGGGATACCTAAAGGCTATTTACGCCGAGCGCACATTCTCGAATGCCATCCGCGTTCCCGGCGAGGAGTTGCCTTTTTAAACGCTCCCGACTCGCTACCGCCGCAGAGGACGCCAGTCGGCAAGAGGCACGGAACGTTCATTAAAGCTTTCCTCAGTAAGAAACGCCCTTAAACACGTACTTGTGTGCAGGGCATTTTAGAGCGAGAGCCCTACTCCTCGGTGTACAACTTCCGACTGCGATGTGGATGATATAATGACCTTCACATTCAAATGTCAAATCGAATTCAACTGCGTGGTGATATGATCCAGGCTGTGGTAGTATGACCACGTGATCATATGACTGTGACCATTGTGCGCCTGACCTTGACCTTTGACATTGGCCTTGACCCTTGAACTCGACATTTGATTTGAGACAGCGGAGACCAGCACAACAGAGCTTTCGCTCGTATAACAAGGTTCAAGCCACCTTGAATTACAGCCATTTTCTCGAAAAAATAGAGGAGTACATAGGGAAAGACCGGATTTTCATACTGCTGTGTGAATTAAGAATAAAGTTATTTCGCTGATTTTTTCATATTTCGGATAAATATACACACAGCAAATAAACTTCATGTGACAGCAAGGCTCCTCCCTGATCTTTGTGCTGATTGTTCGTAATTTTATATGAAAATATTTAGAGAAAAACGTTTAGCAGTGCGCAAAAGCTATTTTTCACTTTTCTGCGCGAAGATGAGACACACAGCGAAAGGTTAGTAACGTCGTCCATCTTTTTAATCCCCTAAAATAAATTAGCTAATATTTAGGTCACTACAGTTAGCTCACGTCTTTATAATTCGAACTTATAGGCGGCCGCATTCGCAGACAATTCCTTTTGGTAGAGTTTTCGAAGCGTGATTATGTTGCGAGATGTTCGCCTTCAATTCTCGTCTCATTCTGCATCATTTCGAATGCAAAGCGGGAATGATTGGCTGGAAATAACTCCCTGGTATTACCCAGCTGCTCCGTACGGCTTGTATTCCAGAAGTTGAAGGCTAACCTTTACTGCATTCACCTATTACTCAACGCGGTTGTAAAAAAAAAAAAAAACCTAATGTGCAGGGGCCACGTCATAAATGGAGGAGCACTGCGCCGGTCGCCACCGGTTTACAAGCGTAATTACGCAGATAGAGTTGCAATAGACAGGGGAACATCTCGGAACGCGGACCGGCTACGAGACTTAAGAAAAATAGAACATCCTTAAAACGCGAGAACCACGGATATTGAATACAAACAAAAAAACAACTAAAGTAAATAAAATTCTACCATCTGATTTTAGTGAATAAAGAGATTGTAAAAGATATTTTCCTGCCCTTCGTTTCAATCTGGTAACGTAACTAAGAGAAAAACATTTTTCCCGAACTGTTCGTCCTTTTTTTTAATAATCTAGAAAGCATATTCGTTACCATTCAATATATTGGAACCAACCCATCCTTCGCACTTTTTCTTGTCTTTTCATAGCACTATTAAGCTAAACGCGTTGTGAGTTCGCCAAGCTACGCACACTGCACGCACTGCGGCATTGTCGTTTATTTGAGCACACAATGATAATACAGAAGGCATTAACGCGAAGAAAGAACGTCAAAAACATTCATGGCCAACAATTCTGGACAGAAGGATTTTTGAACGGGGCCTAAATTATGAACGCGATTTTTTATATCTTGTAAGGTTTAACTATAACAGTCAATATATGCGCTGATCTCCCGTCGGCAGACTTTAATTTTTTTGCTAATAACGTTTCTGCTGTTGTCACAAGGGTCCCTCATTGGTTTTCTATGGCAGCCTTAACTGCTCGATGCGAACGATGGAAACAGTGTCAAAGAAAAAATATTGCTACATATACAAACAATGGATCATTACCTTCAACATTTCCAAAACAACACCTTACAAGATTTCAATATTCACTAACTCTTGTCCAAGAATGCTGGGCATGACGCACCAGACAGTCTATAAGGCAACAGGCACGACAAATAAATGTTACAAACATTAGCACAATAGGTAGAACATCCAAAACGCAGTTTTCCTGGACTATAAAGGTGAACGAATTAGGAATAAAAAACATGACGGAAATACGTGTCACCTGATAATAAGGACTCTCTGGGTGACCTTTGTAGTTGCCGCATGCGAAGTTACAGAAGCCCTGGCACGGGCGAGCGGAAAAATTTAGCTGCTGCTTGAGATAATGACTTTGGCGGTGACAATCTGTTGTTGTACAATGGCTGAGGTTAGTCGGTACAGATGTCGGAGTTCTTGAGGTCGACTTCTCAGTTCTCGGTGTCCTTCTCGTCTTCGTCTTCACTCGGATGGTTACTGTAGGAGCTGGAATCTTTGGAAGTGAGTTCATTTCACCGTCGGTGTATTCGACGTCGTTAGGATTGAGGTAATCGTCGTAGTGGTCCTGGTTGCCGTCATTTTCGGATTCCCCGGGACCTTGGTTATCATCATAGTCGCCGTAATAGACACCAGGTGGCGTCAGCGTCAAGTTTGGGAAAGAGAATACACTTTTGATCGATGCTGTAATTCATGATGAGCGTACGTTTGTGGGTAATATCTAGGCCCTGATGGTATCCTAATATAATTTTTAAGCACCTTCCAAAACCTGCTTTCCTCGAAAAACACTTGCCATGTTTTGCAGCATTAAGAGTTTCAAAATTGACGATAATAAACTGTGCCAATTGGCCGCCTAACACGCACTTTGAAAAGGGGAGGTGATTATTAGACTAGTATATATTTCTTACTTGCATGTATATCGAATAGGGCTGCGCAGAAAGCCATTTCAAAAGCTGCATTGAAGCAGCTACGCAAAAAGGGTCGGCTGTGTATTTTTGTGTCTTCCTTGCTGCTGCGTTTTTTTTTTACGTCTTACAACTTTTCCGACTACGAACGCTTCTAATAGACCACTAGATTTTTTACGTAAATCTGTATTTGAGATATGTACTTCATTCATGCTACTACTAAATACCTGGGAACTATGTATTTTCGCCTTCAAGTTTTGGCGTGTCGAATAGTTTCTCTTCACTTTCTGCCTTGGATCTCATGTTGTAATAATTATTTTCTCTTGTACATACGTAGTTTTTTGTCCACCTTACTCAATGCCCTTCTTGGCGCTTTAAGGTATTACGAATGAATAAATATTTATGCACACTTTGACGGGTTGCCGACAACCCGGTGGGCAGGTTGACACCTACCCACCGTAGCAGGTGCGTCACCTGCCCGCCGTTGTAACAGAAGTCATTAAAGTGGGCTTGAGTTCTTGCGCACTGAAATCCTACTAGAAGTAAGTTCCACGTAATGGTCATATTAAGGTAGAGAAAAAAGGGAACTTCAATTTTAGTGAAACAGACCTTCGCTACACACGCATCATTTAAATCATCTTGGTGCATGCAGAGAGAGATACAATCGCCGGGCACTTATTTCTCTCGGCGATAAAGTCTTTATGATTACCTTTTGTCGCTTCTGAAGATATGGAAGGATTGTGTATAACTTTTACGGTCTGATTTGTGATACAACCTTTTCCATGACGATGTAAGGTGGTGCTGCAGCTAATATATAGTTGGGACAAGGCGTCAGAGGCTTACCTCTTCCAAAAACCACATGAGCGCGACCAAGGCACACATGAGGAGTATGGTCAGCAAACCAAAAAGAGAGATGTCTACGGTTGAAACGCCAAAGAAGCTGGCCTCTAGGTCTGTTGCCTCAAGGAGGGCCATCAACGTTTCGCCGGTGTATGGGCTTCTCATCTTCTTTTGCATCTGAAGCAAAGCAGAAACATCTGACCTTATTCGCATGCAGGGAAATAGAAGTTCAGCGTGATGATAAGCTTAGTGTCACAAGAATTCAAATATGTCACTCTTAAGTAGAGCAGAAGTTCGATAATCCAACAAATTCAGCAATGACGAGGTTGTATAGACGTCTGCGATGAATTACGGTAGCTGCATTTGTTAACGTGAAAGCTCCGCTGACTAAGAGATAATTATCACTTTCACATGCAGTGTTGGTTGGCGGGGCTTGAAGCGTCGTTAAATAAAGCGCAGGTAGTGATTTTCAGATCTCAGACTGCGAAGCGCCGCCCACTTAGCATGCCGCACACTCGGCCTGAGTGAAGCCGTAGTGCATAGCCACTTCAGAAGCCCAAGGAGAAAAGTATGGCGCCGCCACGTGTGATAAAATGGGTTATTTTTTCAATGTTTACTTATTTTTTAGAATTTGTACGAGGTACATAGGTACAGTCTTTTAAGTTGGAGTGCACAGCGAAATGGACATTTTGTACGTGAGAGAGGTCAACTAAAAGATGGTTCACTAGCAAAAATAAGCAGTCAGTTGCACAAACTTATATCGCGAAATTGAAGGCTGTCGACATGGAAGGCGAGCCTAATGTTTTAATATGCTAAACCGGGATTGTAGTTTAGCAAATTCCATAGCACTATCCCATAGACCTGAGATTCTTAGCTGCTGGTTAAACGGAGATTCTTAGCTGGTGGTGAGGACAATAAAGTTTTCTTAAGTTCTGCTGCCAGACCTGAGTCTTAACTATACCTATAGAAAAAAAAAAGAACGAAATCATCAATTATTGCGAAGTCGCTCCCAGTGACATTCGACCGCGCCGACTACAGAAAATTCCGGGTCTCAAAGCGCATTCACAAGACCTGCTGTAAAACGTAACCTCACCACACGAATGCGAAGTATTTGTGCACGAGTTTGTGCTATCTTTCGGACAGTGCGAAAATGGGAGGTTCAGCATTCGACGCACGCTCAACAAATGGAAGCACTATGCCTCAGAGGGACACGTGTGAATCATGAAAACTTCAGTGGTGCTAGCTATTTGACGCGCAACACTTTTCGAAATAAAATAAAACTTCTTGAAATGAGCGAATGGAGGTGTTTTAAAACTAGAGCCAGTGCTACAGGCCAGACAACCGCTCCCGATAGGCTTTCGCGGCTTTTTAGCGGGCCCGAAAGCTGAGTGGTGGGTGCCAAAAACGCGTTTCTCCATTAACACTGCTGTTCAAACCACATCTGAATTGCTACATGCTGCGTGAAGCACTGCATGAGCTAGCCGGTGACCAAAATGGCAGCAGCACCTCCATGACTGGCTTGTATTCCCGTGCAAACGCTGTGTCGAACAAATTCAGTTTCCCCTTAGAAGCCTTTGCGAGCTCTGAGTCTCCACGAACGAATTGTTTTTATGACACCTGCAGCGCCATTGAGGCAAACTGACAACACTGCGCCATGCTATACTGGTAAGCAACATACGTATGAGCTCAGAGATCTCGTCAGTGTTAATACTCGAAATTCTATGAAGTAGACGGTAGCCTGTGTATATGAATCGCAACAAAGTAAAGTTTTTTGCTTGCAGAGCCGCTGACTAATGGCTGCTTTGCGACGTAAATCATAACAGTGCCTAAGGTACGCGGTGCTTATGGAAAACGGCGATGTAATGAAGAAACAAAATGGCAATTAAATAACTAGAATACTCGCATTCTACTCAAGCAGGGCGAAAAGATCGGCACGTTGGCCATGTTTCATGACGGCTACAATACAGCCAAAAAAAAAAAGAACGCCACACGTGGAGAACGTGGACATGACAAGCACTCACTAGCAACAAAAGCATTTATTGCTCCTTGCTAGTAAGCTTTTTTCATGTCTGCTTTCCTTGCGTGTGTCGCTGTTATTTTTTTGCTGTTTTAGCCATCATGAAAGCGTTTTACAGTCTGTCAGTTGTCCCACTGGCTATCTACAATAGTTTGACGTGCAGTCGTGTTTGATGTCATGACTGGCCATTCAGTTTGCTCTGAAGAATAACGCAGCCCTCTTCAGTACGAATATCTTGCTCCTGGAGCTGGACACTGGCTACGGGCATGATTGTGCGTTCACGGGAAAGTACCGGTCCCCAACCGGTAAAAGCTTTCATGGCTCAGGAAACATTGGTAACATTCAGCTGCTTCAGATCAGTGTGCACATTGTCTATTGCATGAATGCTGACCGGACTCGGCTTTTGAGTATTATTGTTTCAAACGTATGACATGGCACATAAATGCATTGGCGCATGACAGCTCCCCTTCAAGACGACATAGATAGGCGATGCACTGCTGATTGCCACGCACTTCTGGCTCATCGTACCACAAGCCGTATTTGCTCGATTCTAAGGCGAACCTTTTTCCCAGAAAAACTCATCTAAAATGGCACGCGCGTTAGAATCGAGAATTAAAATGAAACTACGCAAGGAGCACCCTATTGTCATCGACATCGCACCAAAAAGGCGGCTTGTTTCTTCTTGCGTGTCGATGCTGGAAAAGCTGGTTAATACGACTCACATTAATTCGAAAAATTGGATAATTCGCGACATCCATGCATGTCTGTGTGGCTGGGCGCTCGCTAACATGCACGCTACGCGCCTCACGCCGGTTCGATTGAACAGCTTCGTGAAGGGCGCCCACGACCAGGCATGATTGGCACGGCAAGCGATAATGAAAATAGTCCTCCTCAGACATGAATTTCATGCTGTAGATTTGTCCGCGCACCTGTGATGCGCGGGGAAACGAAGGCGTGAAAAAAAGCGGACGGCGCTCGCCTCCGAGAATGGTCATACCACTTAGTTTAGGTTCCGCTTTCCTAAGCTTCGCCACAGTCTTCGGCGGCTGATTAACTCTTCATTAAAAACTAGTGCTGGCACAAGGCCCTCGCTGCTTTCGGCACCTCATCAGCCATCCAATCGAACACAACTGCGCGCTGTTTAGGACGCTGATTGGCGCCTCTGCGCGTTTCTCTCGCTTCCATCCGCATTGGTTCTTTCATTGCGTCCAAACTGCACACTCGTCAGGTGCCGTGCGCACTTTGTGCTGAAAGCACGAAAAATTGGTGCGCGTTGTAATCGAAGATATTGCACTTTTTGTATTCTGACCGTGAAAAACGGGTGCCTTAGAATCGGGTAGTAATGTATCCCAAACCGAGACACACGACGTAGTGGTGTGCTTCCCCACCTCATCATCTGCGGCCAGACCCGGTGGCGTGGGCTCCATCCTGGCTGCCGCTTTTCTTCGTTTCAGTGGACACATAACTTTCAAACGAAAACTCTTGTTCACATTTCCGCATTCTTTTTCGAAAAGGAAGAGGGAAGATGCTTTTTTATCAGTATGAGAGGGGAGTTGTTGAAAGGACACAATGAGTAGCCAAATATTCCAGTGAATCCAAAATTTCCACTGACTCTATAGGCCGACAAGTTCCGTTCCTGTACCAGCACTAGTCTCTAGCTTATCCACAATAAATACTCGCTCTCTCTTCTTTTGTGTGCAAAGCATGGCTACGAACGCGAGGAGCAGGTCGAAACAGGTACAACGGTGCAACAGAGTACCCTTCGGCGACTGCCCTTTTCACATCTAAGCGAACCGCTCGCAAATCCCGCCGCCGCGGCGCATACACCCTCTCTCAAGTGGCGAAGGAAGCTCCAGCGGCTGGAGCGGCGAGGTTCGGGCAAGTTGGAAATTTTCGCCGCGGTGACTCGGCAGCCCCGCATCTCAACCAATGAAGGCTCGGCGTCGCCACGTAACCAGTAAAGGGATCGTGCAAGTAAGCATGCGCATAGACCAGTGTTTGTGTTTGTACGCCGCACGTACAAAATTTTGTTTAATAAAAGAAATTATATAAAGTGGTGTTGAATGCTTAAAACGCAAGATTTATATTTATTCAAATAAACAATGAAAATAAACGACAAAATTGTGCTGATATATTACGCTTTTTTGTGTTTGCAGGGCACCAAAACCGGTTGCAAGCGCATATCTTTTGCCAGCAACATTGGTTTTCGCAGCGGTTGTACAACAGTTAAACTTCTAGTTAACTGTAGTTGTGCTGTGGCTGGAATTCTAGCCACTGCAGCGGTGGGAAACGCGCAGTGGCGACGAATGTGAACCGAAAAATCGCGAAACGCTTCGTAGCGCCGCGCCGCTGTTCGCTCTATTCGCCGAATCGCTAGCATGTGAACCACCCTTTACACTCGATCTCGAAAGTTGATGGTAACCTGTGGGGCTTCAGGTTCACTGAGATTAAGGGCCGTCACTCTCTCTCCTTTTATAAAAAGAATAAAATGGAAGGCGATTGACTCACATTCCCTCTGTTGGCAGAGCAGGAAATTAAAAGGCTGTATTCACGTGAAGAAGAATTTTCGGTTTAAACTTTCAAAATTACAGAAAAACTGACTTAAAAGAAGTTGCTTTCCGACAGACACCCTCGTTCACAAACTGGTTTTCACTTCCTGCTCTACCCAGAACCGGGATAGTGTGAAGAGAGATGAGTCATTCGCCCTCCATTGTAACTTTTCAGAAATGGAGAGGGGTATTCACCTTAATCTGTGCAAACCTGAAATCCAGACGGTTCCCATCATTTTTGGAAAACGGGAAAATGCCGCCTCGACGAGAGGCGGAACCGGTCTGGCCGGGCCGGCGGAGGCTGACGCGCTCGGAGCGAAATCGAAGCCGCTGGTGTGGTCGAGGTGCGCCGAACCCGCCGAACACACCGGCGGTCAAACGCCGTTGTAGTGTAGAGGGTCTCGCTGTGACCAGCGTGACGTCGCCGTGCCGCGCGCGCTTACGTCGGAGTATAAACGCGTCCCGCGCACTACCACGAGGGTCCAGCTTTAGATCGCTGAGGGTGCTCACCGCTTAAGAACAACTTGCTTCAAGGACGCGTTCATGCAACTGCCCTCATCCGACGTGCTTTACAAACAACGTTGGTCACGGCACCATCTTAAAGCTATAAGTAAAACAATGTGCTACCTCGTATTTGAGAAATTAAGAAATACAAAAACCTTGATCCATGCAAGTTTAAAAAACAAAAGGTTGCGGAAATCTATCCTGACCTCACATACATGTATTTCTTCTGCCTGCCACTTTAAGCATTGCACCATAAAAAAAGCTTCGTCATTGTCATTGTTTTCAGTTTTGTTGCTAAAGGAAAAATTACACCTAGAGTGGTAAGTTATGATCAGCAACTCTCGGAGGATAAAAAACAGCAAAGCTTCTATACAAAGCTTTTTCTTCTTATAAGACCTCTTGCTCCAACTTCAACATAGAAATAAGATGTCTTTTTGATCAACTCGAACTGCCGCGCTTCAAAGTTTACTTTTTAAGAAAAAAGAAAACTGCGCATTTCAGTAAAAAGAACCCGCTAGCATGGATATACTGCGCAAGTGCAAACAATGCCGCAGTATTGCTTTCGCCTCCAACATTTCAGTCACTAAATCTAAAGTGCCCTCTAGGAGAAATCCCAGGAAGCATTTGTTCCGCCAAATTTGGCATAAAAACGAAACACAGTTCTCAACACTGACAAAAAGGGATAAAAAAGGTGCAACTTTCACGAAACAGACTAAACGTCTCGCAGCAGGTATTTCAAGGGTGCAAAGTTATTCCATGTCTGCCGAGAAGGGGTAAAATTCCAAGTTACCCCTTTGTTACCCCTTTTTTACACCTCTTTTTTTAGAGTGTAGTAAGCACAAACACTCAAGGTGACAACGTAGCTCTCCGTGACTAGCTTGTAACTGCGACGCCCTCTCTCCTTTGCCCTGCAGTCTTGACATGACCAAAGTCCGCCGACAGCCGCGGGAGGCGCTTCAAGTCGTTCGCCCAACGTAGCTCTCCGTGACTAGCTTGTAGCTGCGACGCCATCTCTCCTTTGCCCTGCAGTCTTGACATGACCAAAGTCCGCCGACAGCCGCGGGAGGCGCTTCCAGTCGTTCGCCCATCCTGACGTCGGGAACGCGCTGACACGGAACACGAATGAAGCCCTCCCATCAGTGCCACCTCCATTAGATTTTTCGAGGTAGATCTTGCGCATAAATGCTAACGTTTCAAGCGTCACAAGTCACCTGCCCTCAAACCTGGCCTACCAAAACGGTTCGTCAGTTAACGCTCATGATGGCGCAAAATACCACGCAAAACTGCGCTGAAAGGCAGCCCTTTGAGCGCACTGAAGGCATCACATGAGTACAAACTCCGAAGCGAGCGTGGCAAGATCGGCTAAGCGGAATCGAGCAAAGTCAACGAAGTCACTTGCCGTCAACCCAAGTCCTCCAAAACGATGTTTCCCTAATTATGATGATCTCGTTCCCACAGCGAATTGCTAACGAAGCCTGCCGTTGGGGGGCGCATGTACAGATCGGGTCTATATCTGATTTCTACCTGCAAAATAATGCGTTTTGCAATTTTCTTTTCGCGGTTGCTGGCCGCGGAAACCGCCTTCTGTTCCTTGGGCACTGGACGTGCACCAGGTGGAGATAAGCAGAACTTATTGACCAAAGCTCTAGGAGCAAGTGGATTTTTTTAAGCAGTAGCGTCCCCATATTTTTGTATTCGTGATTTTCTTTGGAATGGTCTGCAAGATACTAGTGTATACATAAGTCACGGCGTGGCATTCGTCTATGTCAGCTGAAGACTTTTTTTTTCCAGCGTCGTTTCGGTTTCTGTTACAGTGCCCGAACGAGAGCTGCGACGTCACAGACACGAATTCACGCGTAGCATGCAAAAATTGCGAAATAATAGCTGCTTATTCATTTGGTTTAAATTCAAACTTTTGGGCAGGTTTGCGTAAGAGCTGATGCGAGTTAAAACGAAGAAAGCAGCGACAATACTGTAGTATTTGTATCCCTCACGTCAGAGGTGGGCATCTGAGCTCAAAAATCTCGTCCTCACCTCAACCTAAAAAAAATGGCGACCTCGCTCAACCTCATCAGTTGAGGTCGAGGTCTCCTCAAACGCCCTCAACTTCCTTTTCCTGAGGCCACTGGATATGTCATTCAACATCACCTAAAACTCATTCTGAGGTTGAGGTTGGGTGGTAATATGACTCCAAGAAAACAAAAAGGCCAGTAATAATTTTTTTCAATTAAAACTAACTTTGAGAATCTTGTCAGAGAGGAAAGCCGAAATGAGGACGGTTCCGGTTTTTAGACTATAGTTATAACAACAGCGGCACTTAAGCGTGTGTAATTTTTTAGTATGGGGTGAACTTCAGGTACCAATAATCTGCACGCAGTAGGAAGAACTGGTAACTTGGAATGAGCCCTCAGATAGTTATGATTTTAACGTCTAGGACCAGCGTCTTCCGCTGCTGCTTGAAGGCGTCGTGTGTACTTCGACCAGTAGGGAAGTGACCCGCTGCCCTAATCACTTCTTAGTCGGGGTGTCCCTTACTCGATGACCGTCAGTACTTCGGAACGTGCATTTTTAATTTCGTTTCCTTCTCTGTAACTATTTGTAAGCATAACAGTTTTAATATTCGACAACCTGCTTCGCATGTACCTGTTCGTATTGGACGCCTCTGTCATACTCGCACGAACCGGGAGCCGACAAACACAAACCTTCTATCCCATCAACTAGAAATTTGCAGGGGGCGGGGGGGGGGGGGATCTACATCATACTCTTCTTAGACTTGAAAAAAAGTTAGCGAATGTAACTAAATTGGTCAGCGTACTTTCAAATGCGACGGCTAGGGACACTCATATTATCAATTTATTTTGATTTTCTAGCTAGATCCGGCCTAGCGAGAGGACTCAGCGTAAATGAAAATTTTGTCACCCAGCAAATACCCCTTGTCAGCCCGCTGTATTCTCCCTTCAAAAAAAGGCCTTCCAGCCAACGGCGTCGGGCAGATTTTCATGACGCCGTTGCTAATCTGATTAAGCCGTGCTTTTCCTCTTTCATCTACGACACCCTGCGAGGGATCTGTCAAGGAAGAGAAAGGGGAGAATCGGTTCACATCATTGGCTGGAGGGGGCTCCTTTGAGGGGCGTTTTCCGCTTCGTTCTTGAGTTGTATCTGACAACAGTAGATGAGACCAAACCATCCGCAAATACGTGAGTACGGTCACTATGCTCGGTGTGAGTAAGGACAGTGACAAGTGAGTAAAGCACACACGTGTGTCCCGCATACATCACAGCGGAGAGGAAGGTCGTGCCGGCGGGGTGAACTCTAATGGGATGGATGACTTGTGAGTGCCTATAGCCTTTGAAAATGCAGCGTGCAGACTCTCTACCCGCCGGGCACAAGGTTATGCTGCTTGTTCAATCTAACACTCATCGCCCACCCAGACAACATGGCTCTAATACCATTCACAGTTCTGTGTACGCCAATGGCATCGCATTTGGGCCACCTCTGTGACACGTCTCCTGGTGCATACCGGACTTCAAAGGGCAGGAACCATAACATCTTCCTGCCTCCGAAAGCAAGGTCTGAGCACTTAAGCCGAGAAGCGCGCTCTAGGGGCTTTTACACGCAAATGTATGACTCCATTTGCGGTATCCATCAACAGTCATGCCATTTCCTACTGTACATCTCACCATTTTCTAGGGGTTTTGACAGTCCGTGATCTATCATGGAGTCCGCACTGCACCTTCTTGAAAAAAAAAAGAAACTAACCTTTATCGCTCACTTACTCAAATTTTTTCGCGGAAAATCATGGGACCCGTCATTTCAGTCAATGCTGCAGCTGTACAGAGCACCCTTCTTAGGATTTTGGGGTGCAGTGAACCCGTACTTTCAGATACGTGCAAGACGTATTTGCATGCCCTCCAGACCGCACAAGGTCAGGCTCTTCGCACTTACCTGGGTCTCCCTCGGAGCGCATCAACAGTTGCAACTATGGCAGCCGCCAAGGGCCACCCTCTGTCGACGTATACTTATATATATATTGCCCATGACACTCTGCGAATGCACACAAGTCGCCTTATAACGAATCCTCAGTCGTTTTGTAGCGAGAGCTGCACTGGGCTACCAGTCAAGCATTTCGCGGTGGCTAGGAGAAGCCAGTTGTGCGCATGCGCCGTTACCATGGCAACCGGAGAGGAGCAGCAGGTGTGGCGTGCGCTTCGCCGTCGCCGCGGCCTCGCGCCCGCCCGCTCCACCGTCGGAGCCGCGCGCTTCGTCGCCGCCTCGCCACCATCATGCCGCTCTATCACCCGAACCGCGCGTCGCATGCGCAGCATTGCGTTAAGAGGCAGAGATGTAATGGGCGGCTGTATGACAACCTTTGACACGGATGCAGACAGGGAGAGTCCAGCCGCTGCTAAACGGCGGTATAGACGAGAGAAGCTTAACTCTTCCGATCCTGAGGTTGTCGCCTGGCACTTGGCTACTCAACAAAGAGAGAATGAGCAGAAGAAGACGAAGAGAGCAGCGCAGAGGCCCGAACAGAGAGAGGGACGGCTTACCAAACGGAGATGCCAAACTGCCGAGTGTAAGACTGTGCATAGCCGCCGAGATGGAGCCCAATGTCTCTCATTGCTAAACGTATATATTAACCACAACAAGCTCAGCCAGGGAAACGTACCTCTCGCTACGTATATTCTGGCATAGCCGAGCTAAGCCACTGCCATTTTTTTGTAACTAAGTACTGTACTAAATGCCCTTATTAATTGTAGATGTTTAAGGTTGTCGTCTGAAAGGAGAAACTTTGATGATAGAACTGAAGCGTTGTTCGTATAGACCGCCAATGGAGATGTATCTGTCGGTGGCTTTTCCCATGATGAAACCTTTGGGAACTCTAGCTTCTAGAATGGTCGTTCAATAACGATGAAAAAAGACCTTAAACTAGGAGGAGGGAGAGCTCTCATAACCCAATTTCCGAAAATGCAGCCTTGTTATTGTCTGTTGGCAAGTAATGGTATTGCCAACATGACTTCAACCATCGTATCCATAGGTGATACTGGTACAGTTGAAAGGTGGAGTGAAGCTGCAAAACCATCAGGTCGGCAGTGAAATCCCTGAAGTCCGTGTCAAATAAATCAAGTGGAAGGGGGGAGAAGGTCGTAAAGCTAAATTTTTTTAATGTTCCTTTAGCCATCACGCACAAGAAGAAAGAAAGGCTGCATCGGGTCACCTCTCAATTTAATTTCATATGTTCTTTAATGCACTTGGTAGGAGAAACCTCTGAAGAACAACGAGAAACTGCCGATAAAAAGTGCATTATATTTGCTCGCCTTTCGAACTGATATTACAAATAAAGTATTCGCCTGCAAGAAAGCACCCCCCCCCCCCCCCCCCCCCCCCCGTCAAGAAGCGGAGCCGACCGAGCAGTGAAAAACTGCAGATGTTCCTAAAGAAGTCACACAACACTGAGACACTGCCGACCAATCAATGCGCTATGCTGGGTACAATCAGTGGCCCCCGAATGTGCGCCTGTCGAACCCGCAACGGTGCAGACGTGAAGGCTGCACGTTAAAGAGCTGTATTCAATAGAGGAAATGCAGAATATTTTCCTGTATATCCTTAAAAACAATTGTTACCTCTTCAACAAGTAGCAATTTGAAAAAATATTCGTGTGAAACACATTATGTGATAAAGGCATCTGTCGATGTCGATAACATTGAGTAAGCAAAAAGAAAAACATGTTGCCGCGATTTCGTACATGCAGCCGCTTTGAGGGCGATGTCCGCATATGTGCACGCAACTAAAATGTACGGAAATGTGAAACATTTTGCATAATTTTTTTGCATTTACTACCAGTAGGTCTCGTAGTGATTATTTTACAACAGATAGTTTTTCCTCTCGGCAGAATTAAATGGTGCCAGAGGGGGTATAGGGAGTATTCCCGGACGTCACAGCGGCCGCCGTTTTGTTGTCTGTGGAGTCATACCCAGCTTTCCTGTACATCTGCAACTAGCGTCATCTGTTGGCCTCCAGTAGAGAACACCGTGTAACACAATGGAGATATTTTAAACTTGTAATTTTGAGACAACTGTAGATTCCTGATAAATTCTGCGCGAACAGGATGATTTTCATTGCCTACTCTTTCTCTTCGCTGAAAAATCTGACCTATAAAATTCTTTCTGCACTCGCACCAACTATTTCGGAGACGGCCATAGAAAATTAATGGAGTGTTCAGCGTCGCGCATCACGGGGTGGCAGCCGTGCCGACTAGAAGCGTTTGTTCAAATTTCCTTACTTTGCGAAAGGTCTCCGGCTCGTCTAAAAGGATATTCGAATCCTGCTCCGGTCCGCACTGCGAAAGATAAGTGCTGGACAACAAAATGGCGCCCATGACATCCCGTGAATACCCCCTATAGCTCTGTTGTATTGTACAAGCGAAGGAAGTAGAGCCATCCTCCAACGCCTTTTGCCCGCAGGGAGAATGCGCAGGCAATTGTACTGTCTGCCGGATGAGGTATTTCTCTCCTTAAGCGATTCAGGTGGCGTGAACACCTGCTTTAGAGAGTACGTACGGCAGTCGGTTTACTCTTTTTGACAGAGTACTAGTTTTTAGGCTAATCGCACTGGATCGCAAATCGCACTGGGTTAACTAGCTTCAATATCAAATAGTTGCATGCGCGCTGTAGTAACGATTTCCAGAAATGTCTATCAGCAGGTCAACTACTTTTTCTCTTTATTCATTATATCTAGTGGACTCACAAGCATTATGGTAGGTTGTTTTTCTTGCGTATTTAAGAAAACCCGCAACACGATATGAAAACGTGTTCTGCTGGTTGGTTGCGGGGAGCAGGTTATCGGGAATGTTTTCAGCATGAGTTGTAAAGCCTTTATTGGTGCATTTAATATTTAAGTTTCTTCCACAAACCAAGCACCTGGAACTCACAGAATCACCGTTTTAGTTGTGGTGTCCACCCAAGAACACAACGTGCGTGACGTAATTTCATGCGCGCGATGATTGGGTAAGCGTTGAGGGTTCCACAAATGTTCTCGATTATTGCAAATATGCTCAATAATCCTATAACCTTTCAGACTGGGCCAACAGACATGATAAGCTTGATAGCTGTTCTTATAGGAAGATATTAGGGGCGGTGGGGAGGGGGGTTCTATTCGCACATTTTATTCCTTGAACATTTTTCGCTGAAAAAAAAGCGGGAGGGGGACGCAGTGCGGTTTTCCCACATAAACATTCTCACATGGGAAAATTAATAATAATTAATAATTGGTTTTTTGGGGAAAGGAAATGGCGCAGTATCTGTCTCATATATCTTTGGACACCTGAACCGCGCCGGAAGGGAAGGGGTAAAGGAGGGAGTGAAAGAAGAAAGGAAGAAGAGGTGCCCTAGTGGAGGGCTCCGACATAATTTCGACCACCTGGGGATCTTTAACGTGCACTGACATCGCACAGCACACGGGCGCCTTAGCGTTTTTCCTCCATAAAAACGCAGCCGCCGCGGTTGGGTTCGAACCCGGGAACTCCGGATCAGTAGTCGAGCGCCCTAACCACTGAGCCACCGCGGCGGGGCGGGAAAATTCAGCGCAAGTGTCAAAAATACACTCTAAATCAAGTGATGCACAAAAGAAAAATACTGTCCGTCCCTCTGATCCAGTGGTTGGCCGTGCTTCTTTATGCATATTCCGAGATTGTAAGACGAAAAGCGCGAAAAAAACACGGACGCAAAGACGAAGGACAAGCGCTAACTGCCAACTGACGTTTATTAGAAACATCGAAAAATATATAGGCACATCAAAGAGGGGCTTTTCGTCTTACAATGCATTACCAACTAGCCCGCACTCACACCACACTAATATTTCAAGACATTGCAGAATGCACCTGCAGGTCGATGAGGCTAAGCGCAGCCTTTATCTTTGTTTATTTAATAAACGAAGCGCTGTGAACGTGACAGAGAGTTGCCGCCTAGCCACTCGCAGGGTCGTCACCATGAAAGCAACCAACGTTGACAGCAACACCGTCAGCCTGCACGAAAAGGTTCACAGTGAATAACCAACCCTAAGGAGCGCGTACTTCAGCTACGTCAGCGATTACAGCCTAATGGACCACGAATATCCGCCGGACATCCCATTTAAATCCGAAAGTCCGCTGCCCAGATTGGGTGTTCACGGGACGTCCGCCCCATGTCTTTTCTGGGCCATAATGAAGGTTTCACCTTTAGTGAACCAACGAATGGCCGGCGGATATCATCTTTTGGACGTCCGCCGGCAGCGAACCAGTAGATGCCCCGCGGATTCACTATTTCTAGACTATGAATTTGTCCCGCATGGGCGCGGTCATCCGCTGCACTTTTTTTTGCAGTTTTTATCAGGGCATGAGCAGTGTTAAGTTTCTTGAACGTATGGGCATGTTTTGTGAGAATAAATATTTGTAATCTCTTTTTTCTGAACCATGAAACATGCGCCGCGTTGTTTCCGCCGCAGTACTTCGAATCGCAAGGGACACAAATTCCAATCCTGTCAAAGCCAGACGGCAGTGGCTGTTTCAGATGCCTACTCTGCCTCTTTGTCAGTGCGTGTTGAGCAATACGCTTTACGGCATGGTTGCCAGATTCACTGTGCTGTTTGCCGTCAGAAAAGTGATTTTCTGGAGCGAAGGCAGCAGACGTACTACATATCCGATCACCGGTGTTTTCACACGAAGTGCTTCTGCCATCAATGAGAGCACACCAGAGGGAAACGAAACAGTAGAACGGCTGCTGAGCAGACACGAAGAAAAGCTCTCAATCCAAGAGGCGCACAACAGGCATCACCGACACACGAGGCATACCACTCGAGAAACCAGTGTCTTCCACGGCGAGAGTTTCAGATGGCGGGCAGTAACTCCTGTTATTGCCATTGCCTGCGAAACTACTGTCAGTAATGTCCGACGGACGCTCGACTAAGATCCGTACTTCCGTACCGAATCCGCACATCCACGGAAGAGCGAAATACGCCCGGAAATGGCCGGCCGAATCGGGACGTCTGCAGGACACTTAGAGGACTTCCCCCGTAGACATTTTGAAATATGGTCAAAAAGGCAAAATTGATTAAAAATTCACTTTGCCTGGCAGCAGTGAGAGGGTAGATACTGTCCGTTTGATGGTACGAGATGGCACGGATCATAGCGAGAGGTCTAATGTAAGCTGATGATGTCAACAGCAACAATAGAAGTGTGTCTAGCGTTGTATCTCAGATTTTTTTTCCTGTGTTTATACAGTAATGATGCTCTTCAACTTGACATAATCTTGAGTTTGAACCTTTTAAATTGTTCCTACCTCAGTTTGCATACATGGTGTAAAATTTCATTGAAAACCTCACTTGTTAACCATCCACCACTAGCACGTAATGTACACCCTTCACACCTGGGCATAGAAGGATGAGCGCATGACTTCAAATAGGGTGTGAGGTGCGTTGTTTTTGTACTATGTTGTAGTGCTGTACTGTCGCCCTCTTTGTGCCTCGCAGAGTTCTTGTCAGATTATTTAGAGCTGTTACTTAATTATTAAAAGAATCCTGCTGTGAATATTTCCGGCATTGCCTGCCTGCAGGAATGCATCACCGTTTTTCAGAAATTTGTATGCATGTTAATTTTTCCTTGGGTGTTCAGATAATGCCAAGGAATTACTACTTATTTACCTTTTAGCAGCTGCCTATTAAATGCTCCAAGAAATGTCCGTTCCCGGACGTCCGGGAGATGACAGGGTAGAAATTGTGTTCGACGGAGGCCTGAGCATCCGAACATACGAACTGTGGGGACTAGCGGATTTCATAAGCACGTCAAAAACTGTGTGAGACGTTCTGTGGACCTCTCTGGAAAACTTACATCCTAATTTTGTCATCCGAAGGACGTCGAAATGTCGGTGTAGACGTATGTGGGGCGTTCATTCGGCCTCCTTTTTTCGCAGGGGACGGTCTCAGGGATGTCCGCAGTTCCTTTTCGGGATCGAACTCCACGTCCATCGACATCCGAATATCCAGTAGCGGGTCAACTTCATACATTATTCGGACACCGGTGGTTCATTGGAAGGTAGGCTGCTTAAAATGCCCCGTCAAGTCACGTCGCTGGAAAAAAGGACGGGAAAGGAAAATCCTCGGAAAACCGAGTGGACGTCAATACTTTTCCGTGCATGAGTTTTGAAAATTTTCATCGAATAACTCCTGTTGGTGCGCATCCGTTTTTGCAGTGAAAATCTTCGCTTCCCGTCGTATGCAAACTCACGAACCATTTTTACGCTTTGTAACCTAACGTCAGAGTGATGGCAGCTACCAATTGTTCGCCCTGTCTAACAGGTACAAAGAGAAGCGTAAAGGAAGCACTGCATGCTTATGCCCAGCTGATAAGACCTTGGAGAGAGGTTTAGCTCTTACCCCTGCCACACGTTCGCAGTAGCCCATCCAGCTTTTATTATACAAAAGTTGTCCAGAAGATCCAAAACAAATAATAGGTGCATTTTTGTACATCTATCTACTTTCTGGTAAAAAGAGTCTACATGCATTTGTAGACCCTTCCCTCGCATTTGTAAAGGAGGCCATTCTACAGCTAGTAGACATTAAAAGGCGCGCTCACGCCACTTACGCTGTGGAAACTCGTCAAGGGTGCACCGCAGAGAATGTCGAGGCCATTAAGTGTTTCGGTTGTCGATAACCATTGCTTTCGGAACCTGTCATCATTTTAATGTCCCTGTCATTCCTTCAGTGCTTTTACATCATCCACGATGGCCTTAAACTCCGCAGGAAGTGAGGTCAGAGTCTCCGGTGACGATGTAGTTGACCGACGCTCCAACTTAGCGAATTCTTCCTAATTTTCTACGGCCGAGGCATATCTGAAGCATGTCACTGGACGCTCGAACATCCACACCGGTAGAGGCAGTTTAAATATGGCGACTGTTGTTCCGCGGTTCCTTCCCTTGGACGCGGTGCCGTGAAGGATTGATTGCACGATTGACCAACGCCCGCCGGTTGTTCGGATCAAGCTCGATGTGGCAGCAACATTCTAGTATAGTTGAGCAGGCAAGGGAAGGGAAAAGATGGGCTTGTTATGACACACATGCATACATGACTGAAGCCAGCAGTCACAGAAACCAAGGAGCACATAGGGGATATTTTTTTTCATATTCATCAGTGGGATATGAATAGGGTAATGATGATTTTTTAAAGATAACAGATTGGAACGCAGAAGAAAAAACAACCATGTGCTACCGGTGGGATCCGAACACACGACCGGGCTGCCGCGGTGGCGGAGTGGTTATGGCGCTCGGCTGCTGGCCCGAAAGACGTGGGTTCGATCCCGGCCGCGGCGGTCGGATTTCGGTGGAGGCGAAATTCTAGAGGCCCGTGTACTGTGCGATGTCAGTGCACGTTAAAGAACCCCAGGTGGTCGAAATTTCTGGAGCCCTTCACTACGGCGTCCCTCATAGCCTGAGTCGCTTTGGGACGTTAAACCCCATAAACCAAACCAAACCAAACACACGACCTCCGGCAGTGTTGATGCCAATAGATAGCATAAGACGGTTCTCGCAAACCTTCACCCTCACGGTCGATCACGTTCCTACATGGCACTCGCGGTAATACAGGACGCACTACGTCCGCCGCTATGGAAGAGGGTGGCGCTGGTGAACACTCTCAAGGTTCGCCTAAATACCCACGAAAGCAGAAGATTGGACAGCGGTCGCCGTAGCTCATGGGTAAAGCACCGGACGAAAAATTCGCAGGTCATGGGTTCGGATCCCACCAGTGGCAGATGGTTGTTTTTAAATCGAAAGCTTTACTACTCCCCTCCGTAGCTACTTCGCCGCGTGCGGCGTGTGCGCGCGTTTGACCTTGAACCGGGGAGAAGCCACGTGACAGCAATGACGTCATTCAGCCACCGCCGCCGCAACCGAGCGCTCGCCTCTGTTTCTATAGGCCTTCGACGTTCATTGTGCTCATTGGCGTTGACAACATTCTAGACTACAATGACATTGAGGAAAGGAAAGGCGCACAACTGGCTTCCTGGGACAGTGGACGCCTCAATCGCGCTTTGAGGTACGCGGAGGGGGTGAGAGAGAGATGTGGGCTGCATGCATTAGCGCTGACAACGTTGTGGCTGACACGCGGCACTGCAGCAAAGGCTTTCGCTCTTTAACCAGGTTCAGCCGTATTTAAACCGCAGCTAATTTTCCTCATCCTTCCTAAGCAGTTATCTTTGAAAAAATAATAAATTACGGTATTCGCGTCCCACTGATGAACAGGAAAAAAAACACACCACCTATGCTCCCTGGTTTCCGTGGCTGTTGGCTTCCGTCATTCTATTAGTGTTTTACAAGTGAGCTTTATAAATTTTTTTTTCACTAAACGTGTACTTGCCATCTGCCTTTAAGGTATTTGCGCTATAATCCTTCACACGATTTTCGCTGCTCTTATGTACAGACAAAAAAAATGCAGAGAACGCACAAAGCGCGCATAAATGCATGGTCTTGTCGCAAATTGAAATGGTGCATGGTTCTACGACCCGGAAACGACAAAGGGAAATGAGATAACGAGGAGCAAGAGCAGCGTAACATAGAAAAAGGCGACAAATTTTATTAGTGACGGTAAATATGCGCTCGACGTGTTACACTTGGCTCCTAGGCCCGCAGAATAAAACTTGCCTAACATTAACATGGATAAAAACTTTCGGTTGAACACAATATCAGAAATAATAATAAGCTTACATCAAGCACACCACCACATTGCCACTGTATAAAAATCGCGGAAAGAGCAAAGTGCGTGCTCGACAAAAACAAGACACATAAGCACTGTTTATTCGTGTACAAAACCAAAACGGAAATATGAGTAAAAACAAGAATTTCAGCTCTTTCGCTGCGAGAAAATGTTGGACGTTCCAGGCGGCCGTTGCAGCGTGCTCACAGTGTAGTTGTTTTTTTTCTTCACCTACGTGCGAACCTGTCTCATTGAAGGCTACACAAGAAGACAAACGGCGAGCCGCACTGGATGCCAGCACGCACACTCGAACGGGAGCGCAGGCAGGTGGCCTGGAGAGCGTCAGCATAAAGATACGTGACGACCTGTTGTTTTTCAAAGCCCAGAGCGCAGCGTCCCGCCAACGTGGCGGCGATCACTTGAGATCGGGCGTGGAGGCACCCAGGTACGCTTGCAGGTCCCGGACGGTGGAGCGGAACAGCTTGGCCTTGGCCGTGGGCAGGCCGAGGCGTCGGTGCGCCTCGTAGCGGTGGCAGCCGCCGAAGGAGTAGTAGTAGTTACCACCTTCGCGGCCCGTTATCCAGAGTACGTCGATCGGTGGCACCGCTTCCCTCTGGGCCGGATCCTGCGATCGTATACCAGTGGAAAAAACGGGCGATGAACTCACCAGCGTACGGCTTTGCGTAGGAAAGAGACTATAACTATATAGCTTCCGCACACTACTAATAAGTGCAGTGTCATGAAACGAAAGCGGAGTACAAGGACCATCCCAGAGTAAATCGTTACGCACTGAACAGGCTAGCTCGGCAGCAAGACGAAGTTGTATCACAAGGCGCTCTAAGCTCGCGCACACTAAACTCTGGGGATACGACAAAAGCCACTGCATGCGGCACGTGTCCATCCGGGCGTAACATGACAGGAAAGTTGTTTATACTAGATAAACGAATTTGCCTCTGGCCCATCCTTTTCGAAGCTGTTTATTTCTATTCCACAATGTTTATAAACGTTTGCGCGCAGACATGCAAGGATCCATCCTCCGCCTGACGCTGTAGACCCTGCAGGTAAGGAGCTGTACACACCTGATATCAAGGCGCAAGACGTCTGAGTCCACATTTCCACCCCACAATTAAGGAACCTATATATCCCGTTCAAAAAAATGTCGCCCGCTGGAGCTCAGATGTCGCTGCAAAAAAAGAACTGTTCAAATAGACCTCCGCTCGACGTGGAATGCATAGCGGCTCACAGATTTCTCTTCATATTACAGACACGCCCTGTTTAAAAAAAAAGCGGCTAAGAGATCCCGCAACCAGACGAACGGGGAAAACGTGAAACAAAAGACGGCATTTGCATAGCTCTCAAAGCCTGGCGTCATATTCACATCCTCGTCCACTTGACGGCCTTGTAGCCTAGTTGTAAAAGAGCCCGTCCACAGGCGACAGCAGTGTTCGTCACTCGTTCCAAGGAAAACCGCCAAGTCCATAATTCGAGGCACGCACGCCTCATTTGACGTCCGACACGGCCTGAGAGCAGCGGCCGGTCAGCGGACGGTCTGTTTATCCGAGCCAACAACCCCTGCGGCTGCAGAGAGACGGCTCTTCGCGTTAGTAACTTCAGGAGTAGGGAGCCGCAAACATAGAAAGTAGCGTACTTCAAGGATCCACGTTTGCACACAAATTATTAGACACGCACGAGTACCTGCAGATGTCATTAGGCCCCCGGGAACTTTTGAAGAAACTATGCACACACCGTTTGAATGCGGTCGGCCGTAACGAAATGGTGCCTTAACGATGTCCACACGTACTGTTTCAGTAACTGAGAGCCTCGTTTCACACAGTTGATCATTCTAAGCCAAGAGACGTACTGAAGACGTCACTTAGTGACACACGTGGCCCTGCCATGCCAGGGAACACAGGCACACGAACACACGCGAACACAACGCTGCACGGCTACAGTGTATAAGGTACTGCTGTCTCAGCTGTGCAATACTATCTCATTCGTTTGCATTTCTGTATTATTCTTGTCTTGCTTTACCTCCCCAATGGCGTGTGAATGTATTTCCAGTTCTTGCAGGCGGGCTGTGAACGCCTTATTCGAAGCACCAGGCCGAGCAACTCCAAAACAAAATACTGCAGATACACAAAGGAACAAAAACAGGTTGAGTGAAATATTGCGAGGAGATATGAAAGCGCTCCAAGGGACCAGAAATAGCAGCTAATCCAGCCTTCACGCAGCTACCGAACCTCCCCTCTTTTTTTTTTATGTCCTTGGCGACCTGCGGACCTTGGATCGACTCGTGAGAGTAGACAACGCCAACCAAAACAGGGTACTCAAGTCGGTGCGCAAACAGCAAGCATCTACGTTTCCGCGGGCAGAAAAAGATAGCAGGAGTACCTTTATCTTCAGCTAAAAGCTTGAATCGTACGCGCACAAAGAGGACGTCGACCTTCTGAGAACATCGACAGAATGCTCTCTTCGGCCATTGAAAGTAGCAGCTCAAACCCAAATGTACATATATCTATAAGCAGCCACTACAAGTCCCACCATGGACGAAACCTGCGTTAAAAGAACGATAATATAAGAATCACTTTAACTAAGGTACAGTTCTTTCCCTAGTCCATATACAGAGTGTTTCACCTGACACTTTGCACATTTAAAAAAAAAATAGGCTTTTAGAGTTAGAATCTAAGTGCCCGTTTTTCGGCATAGCATTGCCAGCGGTGTAGTACAACAGAATACAGCTAAGACGTGCTAACTAGCATGGTGGTTAAGTAATATTGAATAGTTAACTTTTTAGCCATTACTATTAGGCTCGTTAATTATTGAAAGGCGTGTAGCAAACTGTAAGTAGTATCCAAATCAGTTTTTAGAATTTCGAAAACGCGGTTACCCTCGGCGCTGTGGCCCAACAAATTTTGGCTATTTCGACGAGTTAGGTACATTGGAGAGGCTGCTTTGCCTGCAAGCTTCTCGAAAGCGCATGTATTTTTGTGCGACGCAGCCGAAATTTGTTGGGTCACAGAGCCGAGGGCAACTGCATTTTCGAAATTCTAGAAACAGATATGGATATTACTTGCGGTTGGCTACACGCCTCTCAATAATTAACGAGCCGAATAGTAATAGTTAAAAGTTAACTATTCAATATTATAGTTAACCAGCCTGCTAGTTGGCACGTCATAGCTATATTCTGATGTACAACACTGCTGGCAATGCTATGCCGAAAAACGGGCTCTTCTAACTAAAAAAGCCTATTATTAAAAAATGTGTAAAGTCTTAGGTGAAACACACGTATACATGTAAGTAAACGATCATTACCGACAAGCCGGAAAACTATGGTGTCGTTGCTATCAGCTCTAATCTGCATACATCCTTCATTCGACAGTCGTGCGTCGGTCCACGCTTGTTTTCGATGTAAAGTCTCCAGTGAACACACCGGCATGCAGCCGGAGTTGCGAGACAAACCGATCTACAACTCCATGCATTACACGACTTTGGAATGAAAACATTCTTTTGTGTGGAAAAACAGAAGATATAGTCCAATATAATGACGCAATTCTATTGTATACCGAAGAAAAACATGTTTATAACAACGTGGAATGAATCCACGTAACATGCGCATATATCTTTCACCTCTGAAGGCGATGAGCTTCCGCAAACGCCAAGGTCTAGCAAACGCCGTGGCTATATTTACCATGCGCCGCAAGGTATTGCATCACTAACCTGCAATGGCATATTATGACGCTGCGGTACTGCCACCAAACAAATCGCATAGAATCGCAGCCGACACCAGCGGCGTGCTGCTGGATTGTTCTCAGTTCCTTCTGCGATAACTGTTAACATAATTATGATTTTTTTCTCAAAAATCTCAACAACAAAAAAAGATGCCTAATTTCACGCATTTTGGTCCGAATTTCGCAGCATTTGATATACGCAGCCGCAGCACATTGCCGCTCGCAGGCAAACATTCTGACGACATATCGAACTCATTCACGTTTAAGGCGGCCATTTTTTTTCTTTCGAGAAATAATTTGGGCTAAATAAACGGGGTCGACCTTTATCCCTGAACAAAAAAAATTTCCGGCTACGTGCCTGGGCCGAACGAATAAATATCCAAGAGCGTCTGCCCGTCGTCAAGAGCATATATGACGCTGCAGACCAATCCCAAACCGCAATGCTGCCCATTTAGGCGGGTGCTGACTACTCCAACCAGCCTCGATCCCGCTTTCCAGTGAAAGCTAGCGCCGACAGGCACGTGCTCATGTGATCGAAGTGAGAGATGCTGCCATGGCTACGCTCGTACACTCAGACGACGCCACTGCCGGAAGCCGAAACAGTGTGTGAAGTGTCAGTGATGATGAGCTGGGACGATAATGTGACGGCTCCGCCTGCGCTTTTCAGGTACGATAATCCGCTCATTCCACGACAACATAAACGCAAGCCGTCTCCAAACTCAAGTCGGTCGTCGTGAAATTATGGCCGATTGACATTCGTAGCACAGCTTGCGTTCCTAGTTTGACAATGGTCATTGAGAGCACGTACATAACTTGTACAACAGAAAAGAGCATCTTTGATGCTGCACAGATGGTGGAACCAGCAAAACTGACGCAGGACAATACAGAGAGGCACACACACAACACACTCTTCGTCTTCTCGTGTGTCAGTTTCGCTGGTTCCACCATCTGCGCGTTATGAACCAACATGCCCAGCAATTCACTCCTTTGATGCTGATTCGGCGTGAGTACAGAAACGCTATTTCATGAATAGGTAGAATGGATGTACTGTGACGGGAGCAAGCGAGGTGAAAGCCGAAATCCGGCTTTTTCATCCGTACCGATGTCGTTTCCGTTCTTTCTACTGGCGAATGCAAGACGCCGGTGTGACGCTTCCTTCTGAAATACTTGCAAAGATGCTTTCACTTTCAGCAGCTGCATTTAGCAGGAAATGTTCCCAGAAGAGATTTCTACACGCAAACCGTGTAGGCGCTCTATGTTCGCTGTGGGGGTGCATTCTGAGCTGCGAAATGGAGGTGGATGAGCGCAGCAACTGATATCAAGCAGGCAAGACAATTCGTCACAAAATATTACGTGAAGTCAACAGTGCAACATAAAAAAATTCGATAAAACAGTCTCGCGGCTACGATGACAGTTATTTATAAAAAGCGCAGTGCGCTTTTTAAAATAAAAAGCGAGGCGCCGCGAGCAGTTTCGACTATTATACTGACCGCCAACTGAATGTTTGAAATTAATACTCCTGCACTAAGACTTGCTGCGGTAACACTTTTTGATCAAAGGCGTTGATATGTGCCCTGGCCCCTCCTTCAATCTTCGTTTCGTTATCATTTTATCTTCAGTCAAAAACAAAGAGGAACAACACCCTGTAATATTTAGTCTTTAAGAAACAGCCCTTGCGAAGCTTAATGACGAACTGCTAAGAAAAAAAAACTCTAGAAACAACTGTGAATTCTTGCGGCTATTTTCCTTCGGGGCCACTCCTCGCTGAAACAGAGCCGCTAAATTGCAGTCAAAGCATTCTATCGTTCGTGCAGTATCCCGCACGAGTGCATTTCCATAAGCGTCACCAGAAACTGTGTGCACTAAACTTCATTTCTAGCCAAAAGGCAGTGTCAAGCAACAACCACCCTCCTCAACCTTAAACCTCACTGAACATGGCAGGCAAGGGGAATCCGAACTTACCGTTGTGACCACACAGTTCAACAACTACAAGCAAACACCAAAGTTGAAATCATGTGCTGGCTGCTCCCATTTGTAACCTCGCAGCCAGGAACGTAGAACACCCATTTAGACGTTAACGTGCTGCATGGCAAGAAAAAATAGCAGAACTATGCAGAGAACTATTTGCTACGCTGGCACCTCATTTCGTGCTGAAAGGGGGTGTCAACAAGTGAAATGGTGTCCTGAGTAGAGGGGTGTCAGCGTCAGTGGCTCACTGACACCCTTCTGGGTGTTGCAGCCTCTGCGCTCGGCCATCATTATAACCACGGAAACCGAGATTGGTAGCCTAACGGGCGCACCTTGAGCGTCTCCATCAGGCTGGCCACTTTGGTCTCGTCCAGGACAGGAGTGAGTGGCCTAATGAGGACATCCATCGGGATGTCGTGCACCTCGGCGATGTGGGCCGAGTGCACGCTGTAGTCAGACGTCCTTCCCGTCGTCGTTTCCATGCTCGCCACTCTGCAGTGTCTCCTGTCGTCGTCGTCGGAGCCGCGCGACGTGCAGTGCGCCCGATGGTTCTCCCAGCTGTGACTGGCGGCTTGGCCTCCGAGGAGCAGCAATCGAAGCAGGCCGCCACACGTCAGTGCTCGCAGTGGCGAAGTTGCGACAGCGCCGCTAGGCATAAACATACCGGGACAGGTTTTCTCTCTTGTTGTCTTTTGCCTTATCGTAATCTGGGCCGCCCTGGCCGGGGTTCCCCGGCACCAAGCGGCCTCGACAGCTCGCCAAACAGGAAACAGGGCCGCGCCCCCGTCCGCTGCGGCTCGCCTTTGCCGCGCGCCTTGTTTACGCGCTAGCAGCGCCGCCTGCTAAGCTTCAAGCGCACCTCGAACGAATAATTCGCAGAAGTGGCAGCAGGTGTCGCAGAGCGATAACAGAACATCTCGCTGAAAAGCGTGGCTCGTGCAAAGCGTTACTGCAGTGCAGATGGTTTTCGTTTTAATAATGCAGAAAAAATTCTTAGCGAACATATTTCATTCTACAGTTGAAAGAGCAAAAGAATAGGAACTGGCACACGCATCAGCAGGAATGACAGCTGATGTTTATGCTTATTTGTTGGCACTACGGTTCATAAATCGGTACAAGGTCCGCAAAGATACATAATTATCAGCGACTGCATGAGGGGACACGTAAAAGTTTATTGTCAATGTAAGGCTACCCCAGTGCAGCATACTGTAATCAAAGTTTAATCATTTGCTAACAACAGCTATCGTTGAAATTGGTATTGGAGTCGTAACTGTCTCTTGAGAATTATTCTTCTTACATATGTAGTAATCATTGCTTCTTCACTTCTTTTGTCCTGTTTTGTTCCTTGATTTCTGTAGTTATAAGGTACCAAACAAGAGCAAGTTGTGCTGGCCGCTTCACGCACTATACGTAGTGCACGATAATGCAAACCGTGTAACCCAACACACCCTCTTGTTTTTGTGCCCTTAATTCGTAACTTTTTTTACGCACTACGGGGAATTTTGTTAAATAATGACGGAAGAAAAGCGTGTACGGGAAGGGACAGATCGTCCGTATAGCTGGCGTGTGGTGGAAGAATATATATATATATATATATATATATATATATGTGAAGGGAGCCAACAGTCACCGAAACCAAGGTGCATAGGGGAACGTTATTCTTTTTTCTAATGTGTTGTGCTTATCAGTTGGATAATATTACTTATACTAATAAATCGCTTTAAGAAAATTACTTATAAAGCAGCAGAAAAAACAACCATGCCGCCGGTGGGATCCGAACCCACGACCTCCGAATATCGCGTCCGGTGCTCTTACCAACTGAGCTACGGCGACGGCTGTCCAATCTGCTGCTCTCGTGGGTATTTATGTTTATTTGGTGTACGCGAACCTTGAGAGTGTAATTTTCTTTAAGCGATTTATTAATCTAAGTAATATTATCCCACTGATAAGCACAACACATTAGAAAAAAATAACGTTCCCCTATACACCTTGGTTTCGGTGACTGTTGGCTCCCTTCATAAGTTTGTCAACAAACGGGTCCCTCATTTACTTTACCTTGTCTGCTATATATATATATATATATATATATATATATATATATATATATATATATATATATATATATATATATATAGCAGACAAACAAATGAAATGAGGGGCTCGTTTGACAAACATAAGGAAACCAACAGTCACCGAAAACCCAAGTACATAGGGGAATTATTCTACATTTGTTCTTTTTTGTTTTTTTTTAATATTTTTTCATTTTTTTTACTAGAATTTGAAAAAAAAATAGAAAAAATTCCCCTATGTTCCTGGGTTTTCGGTGACTGTTGGTTTCCTTGATATATATATATATATATATATATACATATATATATATATATATATATATATATATATATATATATATATATATATATATATATATATATATACTTCATCATCTTCAATGCATTATCCTCACTGCCTTTTCATATGTCTGATCTTGTCGGCCTCGCTCATAGAAGGGTTGACACGCTTGCGGAGGTCTACGACATCTAACTGGGGAAGTTTTCACCGGTCTGTTGGGCCCGACTTCGCAAGCGTTGCTCGGCGCGAAGCTTACGCACTGCGGGACGGTCAAATACTTGTCAGACTAGTTTTGAGAGCTGCCCAGCTTGAGATGTCAGCCTCGTGGTTTCGAAACCATACATTGGCTACGTCGTTGAAATAAAAGATAACGTGGTGAGCTTGACGCTATCGTCCAACTTATTGTATGCGCTTACGCATTCATAGGAGGCCAACCAATCCACCACATCCATGTCATCTGTGCCGCTGAAGATAGCCTGGTCATGCTGCCGCGCGGCGCCGTGATGGTCTCAGGCATTGCAGAGGCGGTAGGCAATCCGTGGGTGCGAAGCTCCAGAGCGAGGGGATCGTTGGCACCTCCACCACTTGTAATAAGGAACGTCTTACAAAGCACTGCGTCGCGATCAACCAGCGGCACAGTTCAGGTACAGACCAGAGGCAGCGGCCAGAGGTGGCCATTTGACCTCAAAAATCTGGACCTCACCTCAACCTACAATGCTCTCGATCGCCAATCTAACAACACTTACACGAACATATCCTTCGCGTTCTGTTCATAACTGCGCGGTACCTTTCGTACGAACGACGTTTGGCCAGCAAATGCTTGCACATACTCTGCCCACTCTGTTAAACTATTTTCGCCAAAATAAAGTTAATATTGAAAATCTAAACAAGAAAAGAATACATTCATTCTTTTTCTCGCAAATTTAATTTTTCAGCTTTTCGTAAGGTGTGTATTTTGGATTTTTTGCGGGTTTGTTGCTACGTACAATTGCTATTATTCGCTGATCATGTTTGTCATTCATATTGTGCCTTTACCTTTAACAACAAAAAGACTGAACTATGCGTAGTAAGAGCTAAAATGTCTGTAAATGTACTGGGATGTACTGCCTACATTGTAAGTGCACCAAATGTTATTACCGACACCTCGCTGTTTTGCCATGTAATGGGGCACAAGCGTCGTCAAGTGAATTAACGCTCACTTTTTGTCTCGGGTCCCTCATTTCTTACTGTAATGAAAATAAACTTCAAACTTCAAACCTCAAAAATAGTTTGCCGACCTTACTAAACCTCAACCTCACCAGTTGAGGTTGAGGTCTCCTTTGACGCGCTCAACTCACTTTTCCTAAGGGCACTGCTGATCTCACTCAACCTCACCTCAACCTCAAATTGTGAGGTTGAGGTCGGCTGCTCGACCTCAGAAAACAAACGAAAAAGAAAATAAAAAGCGATTAAGAAGTTTTTCAGTTAAAAACAATTCTGAGAATCCGGTGAGACAGGAAAGCCAAAATGATGATGGAAGGTGTGTACAGACAATATTGATGTGCACGCATTAGAAGAAGCTTATAATCTGGGATGAACCCTCAGAGAGTATATGGCCTGCGGGCAGGGGTGTCCCATACGCGGTTGCCACCAGTACGCCGGTGAGTACTTTATATGTTTGGTAACCTGCTCCGTGCATACTTGTTCGTATTGAAGCCTCTCGCTCATTCACGTACGAACCGGCAATTCACAAACACACACCTTCTACACCATATACCAGAAATTGGGAGGAAGGCGGGGGGGGGGGGGGAGTATTCACGATACTCTTCTCAAGCTTGAGAATAGTTACCGAATATAAAGAAACTTGTCGTCGATGTACTTTCCAATGCGACGGTTATGCATACGCATATCAGTATATTTCAATTTTCTAGCTCTATCCGGCATAGCGAGAATGCTCTTTTGAGTCCTCTGTATGTTGCCTTCGAAAGCACTTAACAAGCTGCGACTGTAGTACACCAACAGACGCACGTTGTATTAACGCGACAGCGTTAAGGGCCCCGTAACGCCGAAAAGCCGGTGTCGTCGGCGTCAGCGGCGTTGGCCGTGAGCGAAAAATCCCAGAAGCATTAATGAATCATACCGATCGAGTAGTAAATTGGTCGAGTTGGGGAATCGAACCAGGGCCCTCGGAGTGCGACACGAGCTCGCTAACCACACCATTACGCCAGCTCGATGGTTTGGAATAAACAAAGGCGCGTCTAGTGAATACGGTGTTGTCTTAGAAGAGAGGGTGCTTTTCCTTCACTTACGGCGCGGTTTGAGTGTCTATCGAGATGTATATAACAGGCGTCATTTCCCTTCCTTAAAACAAATTTTATTTTCATTTTCCTTGCCTTACGACGTGATTCGGGTGAATAAAATTGAAAATTGGTTTTTGGGAAATGAAATGCCGCAGTATCTGTCTCGCATATCGGCCGACACCCGAACCGCGCCGTAAAGGCCGATTCACACGACGTACCGTTCGCCCGCGGCCCGCGCATCACGTGTTCGTGCGCCACCAAATTGAGAGGCGTGCTGTCGGCCCGCGGACTGGACAACCAAGGAAATTCAAGTGCCTCGATCTCCCCGCGCCGGTATTAGCGGCTGCCCGCGAAGATGCGCGCGCTAGCTCTGGTAACCACCGCTCTTCCTAATATTGTGGCTGCCGCATTTCGCTGAGTGACGTTGAGCTGGCGCGCTATTTTGACAAGCTACACTGCGTTCGTTACCATGACAAAGCGATGATTGCCCGCTAGGGGGCCAACGGCGACGCATGTGCTTCGTTTGGGCTCCGTGTTCGAGCACCTGCTGCAAAGGAAAACACCAGAATACGCCGACGCCGACACACGGACAAAAAGCGTTAGTGTATAAGGCACCTTTCAAGACCTCTTTTCAACAAATCGGAGCTCGGCGACCGAGCTCCGACGGTCTCAAGCCAGCGTCACCCCGGCGCCCTAACTTACCCGAACGCCAGGCCTAGCGCGACGCGAACGCCTCGGCGGCAGTCATGGAGTACGCCGTAGTTGGGACTAACGCCTCCCCAGTTGAATTCAATACGACCGATTGGAAAACGATTGTTTCCTACCGCAATAAGAACCCCAAAGCTGAGTCATCAACAGCTCAGAAGCCAAATAAGCAGACCGAGAAGCCGCAGGCGCAACCTCTCCCTCCACTGCATCCTAAGAAACCGCTTCCCCGACTCCCGGAGGAGGACTATAAAATCTTCTACAGACCAACGGGTGGCGTCGACTTCACGCGCTACACCGAGAAGTCTATCAGGCACGCGATCGCGACAGCGAGCGGCATCACCGCGACCGAGGCTGATAAAGACCAATCTCGAACCAATTCTGCAAGAAATGTTTTCACTATATCGACGCCGGTGCAGGCAAACGCATGCACTACGCTACGTCGCAGTCAAGCAAATCAAGTTAGAAGGCAAAGACGTCGTCATGACGTCGTACATCGCCCTCCGGACAGGGCCCTACAAGGCATCATCTATCGGGCTTACGATAGCGAAACTCCCCAAGAAATGATGACAGAATTCCGCAAAAGACACCCTGACATCGTACAAGCACGAACCATGGGAAGAACATCGAAGTCCCTTCTGCTCCACTTCGACGCGGACGAACTACCAGATAGCATCGTCTACTTCGGAGTCCTGTACCCAGTCTACCCCTTCATACCGAAAGAAGAGGCGTGCACGAACTGCAGAAGAGTCGGACACAGAAGAGACGTATGTCCGGAGCCACCGCAACAACGGTGCCCGTACTGCGGCGACCAGCACCTAAAGGAAGAAATCTGCGACCCAGTTTGCATTGTCTGCGGAGGAGGGCACCGCACAGGCGATAAGAGTTGCAAGAAACGATTTCAACGACCCCAAACGAAAACATCGGAGCACCAGTCAAGATCCAAATCCCGGACCTGCGACGACCCACCATTCACCCGAAGGAAGGACCGCTCGAGCTCCTTCCAGTCCTTGGACAGCGGACGCAGCAGCAGTCGCAGCGGAGGTGGCAACGGAGGTGGCAACAGGTGAGCTGGGCGGGAGTGGCCTCTCACGGAAAGGGGACGGAGCTGCAGTCATTACAGTGTAAACTCGATCAGGCACTCTACCACATTCAAATGCTCACGGACCGCATTAAACACTTGGAACAAGAAAATAGTAAACTAAAAGCCCCTGCAAAATCTAAGGACCCTCTTCCAAAACCACTCCCAATGCCGGAGGTCATAGAAATGGAAACTACTGTGGCCGCATCATTCGAAACACCAGTAAGCGTAGTAAGCAAGGAAGAAACACCTCGCAAAAAACGAGCAGTAGCTGAGATAAGAAATACCTCATTGGAAGATAGTCCCAAAACTCGAACAAAAAGTGGAAGAGCACAGCCAGAAACTCGATAATCTAACCCAAAGAGTTGACAATTTAACACAAAGCCTCGAACAACACATACAGGATGTAAATCACAATTTGGAGTACTCGGCACCATTTTACAGGAAATTTTACGTCGCCTTCCCCCGTCAGCTCAAGGGGCGCCAATCGATCAATCCCAGCAAAACGGCCAATCCTAAAACCATAACAATTTGGCAGTGGAACTGAAGGTCTATGCGCAACAAAAAAGCACATCTGCAGTTACACATTCAATCGCAATCCGAAAAACCTGACGTAATTGCGATCCAATAACCCAGAATGTCTCCACTAAAACTGCCAGGGTACCGGGCAGTTCTGCCGTGTCACATCGCAGAACAGCCATTAACCACTACAATGGTACATAGAAACCTTACCGTGGTTAACCACGAGATTGAAGACGTAGAGCTCGATTGTATATTAATCGAAATTCTACCTAGGAAAAGAAACTCCTTTTCTCTGTTCATACTTAACGCATACAGCCACCTCAGGGCATAGGCTGGACCAGCGAAAGCCGCTATACTGAAAGCCCTAGAAATTGCAGGCCAAAACCCAATCCTAATTGTGGGCGACTTCAACGCTCAACACGCGCAATGGGTACACGCAACAATATCCAGGAAAGGCACAGCCCTAATGGATTTTATCCAGCAAAGAAGGCTAACCCAATATACGGACCCCATGCAGCCTACCAGGGTAGACAACAGCGTGAACAGGGACACGTGCCCGGACCTCACGATGGGCAAAAATCTCCCAGACTTAAGCTGGAGCAACACCAGACAAAATCTGGGAAGTGACCATTATATCATAATGTCAAAAATCGTCATTGGCAATCTCAAACCCCAACCCAAAAAAAAAACAGAATCACTGACTGGGACAAATTTAGGACGATGCGTGACCAAAATCAGGAACCGATCGCAGACCTAGCACAGTGGACACAAACCCTCCTATCAGACGTGGGAAAGGCCACTAAAGACGTAGTGCATGACCTAGGCGTAAGTATGATTGACAGCCGCCTCACACACATCTGTGAGGCAAGGCAAAGCCTAGAAAAAAGATGGCTTAAGCAAAAATACAACAAAAAGCTTAGAAATAGGATAGTCACACTCACGGAAGAAATTCAACACCACTCCACAGAACTCGCGAGACAGCAGTGGAACCATATCTGCGAAAATATAAATGGCAATCTAGGCGCGAGAGAGAAGTGGAATCTTCTGCGGCATCTCCTTGTTCCGGAATCGAACAAAGCTACGACTCAAAAGGAAATCACCAAAATTATAAATACAGACCCAGGCACGGATCAAGGTATTATAAACATGCTCCAGCAGAAATACTTCTGCACAACCCGAAAGACGTAGTCCCTACCCGATTATAAAGGACAACCTAAACCCATCCAGGACGCTGAGATAACGATGGCGGAAATAAAAGCAGCCCTCCTTAAGATACGCAGGACATCCGCTCCGGGAGAGGACTGCATTAACAATAAGACACTCAGAAACCTAGACGACGCTTCCATCACAGCCCTCACGGATTTTGCGAACGGATGTTGGAGGGAAGGAAAACTCCCAGCGTCTTGGAAACTCGCCATCGTTAAATTCATTCCAAAACCGGGCAAAAAGCTCACGCTCGAAAATCTCAGACCTATTTCGCTTACTTCTTGCTTAGGAAAAATGATTGAGCACGTCATACTCGACAGACTGCAGTCCCACATGCACAAAGAGAATTTATATCCAAACACTATGGTCGGCTTTAGACCATATTTATCAACACAGGATACGATGATCAGACTATCAAACGAGGTCCTATCTCAGGAGCAAGAAAGGAGCACAAAGGCAATCCTAGCTCTAGATTTAACCAAAGCATTTCATAACGTCAAAGACAAAGCAATCCTAGATTCTCTTTCACCGTTGAATGTAGGCGAAAGACCGTTTAACTACATCAAGGGCTTCCTCTCCGATAGAACGACTTAAATTCAAATTGGCACAATCAAATCCGACACCTTCACTTTAGGAGACAGAGGAACGCCGCAAGGATCGGTCCTCTCCCCCTTCTTATTCAATATAACCCTCATCAAAATGGCACGCGAACTCGCCAAAATTCCAGACCTAGAACACTTCTTGTACGCGGACGATATCACCCTTTGGACCACCAAGGGGAGTATCGGCACGATACAAGATACGCTACAACAAGCGGCCGATGTAGTAGTAGAGGAGGCACAAGCCGCGGGACTTGCGTGTTCCCCCCAAAAATCTGAACTCCTCATCCTACACCCAAAGCGTCAAAAAAATAAAGCGCCTGAGATCAAAATATACGCGGAAGGGGCAGCCATCCCAGAAGTGGAAACACTAAGAATCTTGGGATGCTGATACAGTCAAACCGAAAAAACGACACACTAATTAAGAAGCTGAGAAACACCGTCAACCAAATCTCCTTCCTCATCAGACGCATCGCGAATAGGCGAGGAGGAGTTAAAGAAGCCGAGACCAGGAAACTAATCCAGGCCTTCGTTCTTAGCAGTCATCTACTCCACACCATACGTCACCCTCACTGTCAGAGAAAGGGACGAAGTGGATTCTCTAATTCGACAATCCTACAAAATTGCGCGCTAAACCTCCCTCGTCATACCCCAAATGAAAAACTAATACAGTTAGGAATTCATAACACCTTAGCGGAAATGATGGAAGCACACCTCACCGCACAATATGAAAGACTATCAGGCACTGAAACGGGACGTTTCATCCTAAAGAAGGCAGGAATACAATATGAAGGAATCCGTGCACACACCTTGCCAATTCCAAGACTCGTGCACGAACACTTAATAGTCCATCCTCTGCCAAAAAACATGCATCCACACTATGATACAGACAGAAGAAAGGCTAGGGCACAAAAACTTCACGAAAGATTTTCAGTTCAGAAAGACACGGCGCATGTGGACGTGGCAGAACATGCGGACAGAGACGCCTTTTCCCTGGCAGTTGTCGATCATCGAGGTTGTCCCGTCGTATCGGCGACAATCGATAAAACAAAATTTCCGGAGGAGGCCGAAGAAGCTGCCATAGCTTTAGCAATTACCTCCACCACTGCCAAATACATCATCAGCGACTCTAAAACCGCAATTAGAAATTTTTGCAAAGGAAGGGCCCACTCAGCAGCCATCAATATGTTACGAAAAATCTCCAATACCCGCCAGATCACATTGATCTGGGTCCCCACCCATTCGGGCCATCCTGGAAACGAGGCGGCGCACCAATTTGCCCGAGGATTCGTAGTTAACCGGGAGGTGCGTTACCCCGAGCTCAGGTCGGCCAAGGAGCGAATGACGACCTACACAGAAATTACTACTCACTTCAAGAAAGACAAATCTTCCCAGACCCACAAAGATCTCTAAGTAAAACACAACAAGTCAGTTGGCGGCAGCTCCAAACAAACACTTTCTTTAATCCGTACATGTACTCCATATGGTTCCCAGAGCAGTTCAGCCCCCATCTGTTCTCTCTGTGGGCACCATAAGGCAGACACACCCCACATCCTATACTCATGTCCTCAAGACAAGTCGTCGAACAGTCTGCAGCTCTCTACCCAATCGCAGTGGGAGGCCGCGCTGCTCAGCTCGGACCCGGAGGTTCAACTCCGAGTCACGGAGCGGGCCGAAGACGTCGCCGAGCGACATCGTCGGTCGGCCACCTGGCGTCCGGCCTAGAAGAGGTGCCCACCGCGGGGAGGGGAACGTCACCCCAACCCGCGTCAAAGACCTTTTCTTTAATAAAGTTTACCTCCTCCTCCTCTATGACAAGCGATCGACGGGGCTAGAAAGACGGCTCAGGCCATTCAGGAATTGGACAAAGGGCGGCACCTGCACCATTCAATCGCAATCATGGGTCGTATGTGCGTTCCCGCGCTTCGGATCTCTTTTGTCTTCTTTCGTGTCTAGTTCTGGGTGCATGTTTTTTGGGAAAGAGGGATCCTAATGCGGCTCCTGATCTCCTTGTTAATTATTTCCCTTTCTTCTATAATTGGTTGTTGGTTGTTAGGGAAAGGAAACGGCGCAGTATCTTCCTCACATCTCGGCGGACACCTGAACACCTCCTTAAGAGAATGGATAAAGAATGCAGTGAAAGAAGAAAGGAAGAAGAATCGTAGTGGAGGGCTCCGGAATAACTTCGACCACCAGGGAGCCTTTAACGTGCACTGACATCGCACAGCACACGGGAGCGTTAGCGTTTCACCCCCATCGAAACGCAGCCGCCGCGGTCGGGTCCGAACCCGCGAACTCCGAATCAGTAGCCGAGCGCCCTAACCACTGAACCATACCCGTCGCGGTAAGGCATCACTGGACGCCTCAGCCGCAGGCACCGGTTCTTCCACACAAACGCTCTGAGACGCAGCGCGGTGGCTGAGTGGTTAAGGCGCTCGGCTACTGATCCGGAGTTCCCGGGTTCGAACCCGGCCGCGGTGGCTGCGTTTTTATGGAGGCAAAACGCTAAGGCGCCCGTGTGCTGTGCGATGTCAGTGCATGTTAAAGATCCCCAGGTGGTCGAAATTATTCCGGAGCCCTCCACTACGGCACCTCTCTCTTCCTTTCTTCTTTCACTCCCTCCTTTACCCTTCCCTTACGGCGCGGTTCAGGTGTCCAACGATATATGAGACAGATTCTGCGCCATTTCCTTTCCCCAAAAACCCATTATTATTATTACTTAGCGCACACCAGCAAGAAGGAACGCTCTTTGACAGCTCGCGATTGTACTATGTCGTTTTGTTGTTATTTTCTAGATGCGCTGATAAATAAGATAAAATAATTAAAACCTATACGCAAGTTAAGTAAGTCCATGTTACCTGTGTGTAGTTGGGTCATTTTACGCAACTATACAGGCGAATTTAGGGAGGGCTTAAGAACCGAAGCAAGCCTCTGAAAGGTTGTTCAGAAGGAAGGCCGGAACTGCGAACCGTTTAAACAACGGGCTTTGAACGATTTGAACAAGGTAGACGGTGTATCGTACGTCTAAAGGGAATAGGCACACATTGCAGCAAGGTGCTGTGCCGACGGAGAAAAAAAGCCCCCCGGCAGTTTATTCCTCTCCTTTTTAAAGGCCACGAAACGAAAGAGGGGAAGGGGAACGAAAGAGGGAAAGATGCGGCCCGCCGTTCTCGGGCTGATAAGCTGCTATCTGATACATCTCCTCTTCTGTATAAAAAACAAAAAAAAAACAAAAAGACAAACTACGATATTTGGCGGAAACTGCAGCCATAGTGAAGTCGTCGAGGTTCCGCACGTTGCCTGGTTGATTTCCGCGGACCTGACGAGGTGAGATCGTTTTCATGCGTAGCTGCTTTTGGATCTTCGATGTTCTGTCTGTGCCGTGGAGATTGTTCTTGCGAGATGTCGACGTCCCGGCCTGTCTCCTGAGCCGCGTGCGTCGGATGCACCATGTTTTGTCGGTCTGTATGTGCGTGTCCTCCCGGGCGGTCGATATCCTGGTCTTTGTCGCTGAGACACTGTTTTCCCAGGCTGTCGACGTCCTGATCTCTGTGCATACTTTCATCGCCTCCGGGAATGTGCAGCAAATGTTGCCTGTTTCGCCTCAAGAGCCGCTGGTTCTCAGTCTTCACCACGTACGACCTCGGTGCTGCTTTCTCGATTACTGTTGCTGTGCGTGACCAGTTGTCGCCGTGCACACGAACTGAACTGCCCTCTTTGAGAGGTGGCAGTACCTTTCCCCTCGAAGATTGGCAATGCTTTCGCACTGGGACACTGGAATCCTCGTTGTATTCAGGCAGGGAAGTGCGGAGGCGTCGGCCTTGCAGCAGTTCGCCCGGAGAGCGGCCATCTTCTAAGGGAGAAGAACGATAGGCTAAGAGACCCAACCAAAAGTCACCGCGTGACTCATTCGTCTTCTTAAGGATGCGCTTAATTATCTGAACCCCCTGTTCCGCAAGCCCATTTGACCTTGGGAATTCTGGACTCGATGTGATGTGCTGGAAGTCGTACTTCTGCGCAAACAAACGAAATTCTCGCGATGAAAACTGGGGCCCGTTGTCAGTCCACACTTGCACCGGGATGCCGTACCGTGAGAAAATGGCCGATATCTTCGCTATGACCTCTTTTGCCGCTGTGCCTCTTAGCTTCTCTACTTCAGGGAAATTTGAGTGGGCATCGTACACTACGACATAAGCGGCTCCCCCAAACTGGCAGAGGTCAATTCCTACGCGGTACCATGGCCTATCCGGGGTGGGCTGCATGAGCAAGGATTCCCTCTGCTGGTTGTACGCATACTTTTGGCAAGTACTGCACACTCGCACGAACTCGTCAATGGCACTGTTGAGCGCAGGCCAGAATACCAATCTCCGCGCTCTGGCTTTGCATTTATTTAGTGCAAGGTGCCCCTCGTGAATCCTCTGAAGAATTTCTGCTCTCATAGATTTAGGTATGACAACTTTAGAGCCCTTGAGCAGTATTCCTTCTACCCCAGACAGCTCTCTGGCAAACGGCGTCAGTTCACCGTCGATGGCAGCCCCTTGTGAAATTCGCTGTCTCACCTCGCTTAAGTACGGGCCATCCCTGATTTCCTTTTCCAGACGCTCTTTCATTGGCGTGCTTACGATGCTGGAGACGACCTGTACGGCATGGATGTCGCAGTCTGCTTCCGATGAGGCACTCGACGCCTGCGTTGGCACCGGTGCACGTGACAACATGTCCGCCAGCAGCAAGTCTTTGCCAGGAACGAACTGCAACGTATAATTATATTGTAGCAGCCTAACAAAAAAAACGCTGCAATCGCGGAGGCATGTCTGCAATGTTCTTTTCGGAAATTGCAAGCAAGGGCCTATGGACAGTTTCGATCAGTACCCTGCGGCCATAAACAAAATGATGGAACTTTTCGCATGCGAACACTACCGCAAGCGTTTCCTTTTCAATTTGCGAATAGCGGGTTTCGCTATCTGTTAGGGTCATTGATGCGTACGACACTGGTCGCCAGTCACTGCCATATCGCTGCAGTAGTGCAGCGCCCAAACCAGTCCCCGAAGCGTCCGCAGTGATCTTGGTTTCCTTTGCTTCATCAAAAAGCGCGAGTAATGGAGGGTTTGTCAGTGCGTCGCAAATTTCTCTCCATTCACGCTGATGCGCCGCCGTCCATTCAAACATGACATTTTCTTTTAAGAGTGTCCGCAGTAAGACTGTCTTATCACTCAGTGACGGGACGTACTTGCGAAAGTAGTTAACAACGCCCATCATTCTGCGCACTGAATGCCTATCTTGCGGCGCCGGCAGCGAAAGGACGCTTTCATTTAAGTTGCGACCGGGACGAACGCCTTGCTCACCTATTACGACGCCCAAGAACGCAATTTCCTTCAACCCAAACACGCATTTCTGCCTGTTAAACGTCAAGCCCGCCTGTGCTGCCCGCGTTAGCACGGCATGGAGGGGCTCGTTATGCTGCTTCTCACTGTCACCCCACACTAGAATATCATCAATGTATATGCGGACGCCTTCCAGTCCCTCGAAGATTTCAGTTAGCGTTTTCTGGAAAACTTCGCTCGCTGATGAAATTCCAAAAGGAAGACGCAAAAATCGGTAACGCCCAAATGGTGTCGCAAAAGTACACACCCGCGATGTAGCTTCGTCTAATGGGATTTGATGGAAACCTGCATTTGCGTCTAGCCGGGAAAAAAACTTTGCACCCGACAGCTCTGCCTCAATCTCTTCCCTTGTTGGCATTGGATAGTGCTCGCGTTTGATGTTCTTGTTGATTTCCCTTGGATCCATGCAGACACGAAGCGCTCCATCTTTCTTACGCGCTATCACCAAAGGGCTTACCCATTCTGTGGGCTCATCCACCTTTTTGATAATGGCAGCCTTTTCCATGCGCTCCAGTTCTTGTCGAAGAGGGTCCCGGAGGGCCAAAGGTACTCTTCGTGCTGGATGCACTACTGGGACAGCATCCGCCCGCAGAACCATCCGGTACTGCCGTCCAACACACCCCGTACCCTGGAACAAGTCTGGAAAGGCTTTCTCCGGTGCTGTCTCATTCCATTCCACCGAATCCACAGCTTTCGGCACTAGCCCAAACTGCTGACATGTCTGCAGCCCTAGTATGGCCTGCCGACCCTTCTTGACCACGAAGAAGGTCACAACGTGTGCCACACCGTTGAGAACAAGGATCTCTCTATCCACTCCGACATGCTTGATAGCACTGCCGTTGTACGCCTTCAGCACTGCAGTGCTTTTCTGGAGGCTCGCGGTGTTTTTCAAACGACGGTAAAGAGTTACAGGAACTATGTTTGCTTGTGAGCCTGTGTCAACTTTGAATCTAATTTCTTTGCCGCGTATGTTTCCGCTGACCGTCCAGTCTGCACCGGCCCCGTCGCTGATTCCGCACACTCCGATATCTAAAATATCGAACCCGTCCTCCATCTTATCTTCTTTTACTTCATCTACCTGTCTGCTCTGGCGGCGCCCGCAGCATACCGCAAAATGATTCGGCTTCTTGCAAGCATAACTTATCTTTCCATACGCCGGGCAGTCTCCTTGCGCATGAGCCCTGTTGCATTGTCGACATCGAAAAGGTTTCCGGTCATGGATCACATTACGTCCAAATGTTTTGCAGTAATAAGCTACTATGTATGTGTCCATGGATTACAGTCCGTGCTATGGTGCGTGCGCGAATATATAGCGCCTTTTCTTCAAACGGGATACTGTTATAATAGAACAATTCAGAGCCGCAGGCCCCTGGGTCCCCGCACGACCCAGATAGCGCTTAAGTGTTTGCTATCTGGTTCAGTCCGTCATGCTTGGATGCCTTCGGTAACTTTGTCACATTGTAAAAACCGCCTCTGAGTGACAACACGTGTGCTGACAAGAGATTTTTCTGTTTTGGCTCGTGCTGCTGGTGGACAACCACGGGAGAGGGGCGGTTTCGCCTTCCAAAATTTGTCCTTCGCTTCGTCGTTGTTAGCTTTGGAGGGCATTTTGCAAAAGCAGCGTAAACCCAGCGGCGCTCTCGTCCCATGTCAGTCTTTAAAAAAAGAACGTGGATTAGCTCAGCTAATTCATAACATAAAGGGAAAGCTGTTGGAGTTCATTGTGTTCATTGCCATTGGCATTCACAACATTCTAGGCAATGATCATTTTTGGGAAATGAACAGCGCAGAACTAGCTACCTGACTCAGTGGACGCTTCATTCGTGCTTTGAGGTACGTGGCGTCGCGGATCTGAGAGAGAGAAAAATTGGTTTTTCCAAAAAGTTTCAGCACTAGCAAACATTTTTCCTTCCTTTTTACTATTATTTTAATAAAAAACCACTACCACCACCAAAAAGGAAATGGCCCAATAACTGTCTCACATATGTCGGTGGACACCCGAAACGCGCCGTAAGGGAACGGAGAAAGCAGGAAGTGAAAGAATAACGGAAGAAAGATGTGCCGTAGTGGAGGGCTCGGGAATAAGTTCGACCACCCGGGGATCTTTATGTGCACTGACATCGCACAGCACACCTGGTACCTTTAGCGTTTCGCCTCCATCGAAACGCGGCTGCCGCGGTCGGGTCCGAACCCAGGTACTGAGAGAGAGAGAGAGAGAGATGTGCGCTGCATGCATTAGCGCTGACAAGGCTGTGGCAGTCACGCGGCACTCCAGCAATAGGGCGCAGTGTTCATTGCGGGGCCAACATCTCGCGATCAACCAATAAGTGCCACCTGCTGGTGTGGCAGGGTGGGCGCGCTATTCAGTGTGTGGAACGCAAAATTTAAAACTGGTTTTTAAAGCGAAAGCTTTACTGGATGCGAACTTGCGATTTCTTCGTGGCGGTACTCCGATGAGGCACATGACGTCACAACGCGCGCCTCGACTCGGATATATCTCTCTCGCTCCCTTGTCACTACTGCGCATGCGCCACTAGTAGCACCGAACCACAGGTGTTCCGCCGCTGCGCAGCGCCACGCCTTTCCTCAAAATCCAACTTTCAATTTACAGTTTTCTCTTCTTTCCCTCCCTCCTTTATCCCTTCCTTTACGGCGCGGTTCGGGTGTCCACCGAGATATGTGAGACGGTTACTGTGCCATTTCCTTTCCTCAAAAATCAAACGAAACAAGTGAGCCGACGGCGTTCATAGAGTTCATTGGCGTTGACAACTTTGCAAAGGCCGTTCATTTTCACCAAAAGAAAGGCGCACAACCCGCTCCGTGGGTCAGTGGAAACTTCAATCTCGCTTTCAAGTACGTGGTGGTGGTGTCCAACTGCAAAAGCCTGCTTTTATTGCGTTCCGCACACTGGATAGGCAGCGCGCCCTCCCTGCCACAATGGGAGGAGGCATGCAGTTAATGGTTGATCGTGAGAAATTGATCACCAAATGAACGCTGCGGCTTAGCTGTTCCTGCAATGCCGCATGTAACCCGACCGCGGCGGCTGCGTTTTTATGGAGGAAAAACGCTAAGGCGCCCGTGTGCTGTGCGATGTCAGTGCACGTTAAAGATCCCCAGGTGGTCGAAATTATTCCGGAGCCCTCCACTACGATACCTCTTTCTTCCTTTCTTTCACTCACTCCTTTATCCCTTCCCTTACGGCGCGGTTCAGGTGTCCAACTATATATGAGACAGATACTGCGCCATTTCCTTTCCCCCCAAAACCAATTAAATTAAAAAAGCCACAACGCTGTCAGCGCTAATGCATTCAGGCGACATCTCTCTCTCACCACCGCCACATGTATCAATGCACAAATGAGGCGTCCGCATATCCAGGGAGCCAGTTATGCGCCCTTCCTATCCTCAAAGCCATCGCTGTCTAGAACATTAACGCCAACGCCAATGAACACAGCGAACGCCGACATCTTTCGCTCCGTATATTCAGGATTAGCTGAGCTAATCCACATTAATTTTATGAGGATGGGCTCGCATATATCGGTGGACACCAGAACCGCACCCTAAGGGAAGGAATATGAAATGAAAATTGATTTTAAGGAAAGGAAATTACGCCTGTCTCACATATCTCGGTGGACGCCCGAACCGCGCGGTAAGAGGATGGTGACGAATAACTTTAATTGCACCAGTCAAGGAATCAGAGGACGGAGAAGTCTTGAGTCTTGACCGCCGTCATCTTCCTTCCCTTTCAGCAGGCTGTCAGTGGCAAAGGTGGGCATTTGACCTAAAAAATCTGGACCTCGCCTCAACCTCAAAAAGAATTTGCCGACCTTACTCAACCTCAACCTCATTAGTTGAGGTTGAGATCTCCTTAGACGCCCTCACCTCACTTTTCCTGAGGCCACTGCTGACCTCACTCAACCTCACCTCAACCTCAAAATGTGAAGCTGAGGTCAGCTGCTCGACCTCAGAAAACAAACGAAAAACAAAACAAAAAGCGATTAACAAGTTTTTCAACTAAAAACAATTCTTAAAATACTGTAAGACAGGAAAGCCAAAATATATGGTATTGTTTAATTACGTGTGTACAGACACTATTGATGTGCATGCAATAGGAGAAGCTTATAATCTGGGATGAACCCTCACAGAGTGTATTGCCTGCGGGCAGGGGTGTCCCATACGCGGTTACCACGAGTACGTCGGTGAGTACTTTATATGTGTCATTACTCAGCAACCTTCTTCGTGTATACATGTTCGCATTGGAAGCCTCTAGCTCATTCACGCACGAACCGGCAATTGACAAACACAGCCCTTCTACACAATCTACCAGAAATTGGGAGGAGGGGGGATGTATTCACGATACTTTTTTCAGGCTTGAGAATAGTTACCTAATGTAAAGAAACCTGTCGTCGATGTAATTTCCAATGCGACGGTTATGCAGACGCATATCAGTATATTTAGATTTTCAAGCTCTATCCGGCATATCGAGAATGCTCTTTTCGGTCTTTTGTATGTTGCCTGCGAAAACACTTAACAAGCTGCGACTGTAGTACACCAACAGACGCACGTTGTATTTATGTCTGTGTAGAAGCGAGCGACTTCTTTTAGTAATGCGAAAGCATTAGGTGGCTCACTTTCAAGGTCATATCCGCAAAAACGTGTCCGCAAGAAACGGCACCATGTAACGTCACGAGCCGACGAGTCATGCTGCGAATATGATGACGTCGTATAAATAAATAATACTAATTAGTATAATTAGGTACCGCGAAGACTAATCAGTATAATTAGTGATTACATCATATGAGTGTGACGTCATACCAGGTCACGTGACGACACTGTAATATGACATCACATCTACTAACGTGACAACGATGTAATTTTTTCGTCATACCAGGCCCCCATTTACCCCCTTTCCACCCCCATTTCAAGATCTATATGCATCCCACAATACTACACATGCGGGCATGACGCATTACAAAGAGTGCCCACAACCCTGTCCACATTAATGACATTCGGATTGTCTAGCAGGTAAACGCGCCAGTTATCATGTGTGACATACTGAAAAGATCATGCAACGACACATGCCGTTTACCCTCGAGATGATGCGATGATGATGATGATAATGCTAATAGTGTATCTTTATGATCCTGGGAAAGTCTGATATACCGCTACCAAATTAAAAGTTGTCAGAATATTGATTAAATATCGTACATTACCCAGCAACCGAAGACAATTACTGTGCGGGAAAACAGGGATACCTGCAGCTAATAATTAAGGATGAGGATGTTGATGTTCCTGGGAGGTCAAGACCCTCCCCCGTTTCCGCCACATTCCTCCAGGTGGCGGTGGTAATGGTTTCGAAATTCTGGGAATTCTCTGGTGACTCGGTGATCCCGCGGCATTTTGAAAGAAAGGGCTGGATTACGTCTTCGAACTCTGTGCCAACTATTAAAATCACACGGGTCAAAACAACTGGCCTAGAGTGGGCAGCGTGAACCGCTCTCTCTGTCAAGAGCACCATGGCTCTCCGCTCAGAGTTCCCCACCGCGAAATCTTTTTCCGAGCCCCCCCCCCCCCAACACCCAGGGAAAAAAAGCGCCTAAATACTAATACGCCTCAACACAATTCTGGGTACCATTTTGTCAACAAGTCTTAGACAAGCTGCTTTAAGTCAAGCACTTGTTTTCCTTCAAAACTGAACTAATCAATGGTACGCCAGCACCATCGACGTTTTTTACCGACGAGCACCGCGCGGGCATTCTGTGAAGCCGTTTAAGGGTATCTGAAAACTAGTTAAAGTAAAGATCACATGTAGTGCCTGGTAGTCTGCAAGGCAGGAAGCCAACTGAACTGATCCCATACAAGAAGAGACAAAAAAATGAATGATTATAAGCATACAAACAAAAATCGCACGCTAAAAACAGAAGCGAACTACAGTGTGCCCCATTAAACGTCATATTAGAAGGCTAGAAACAGCGACTAAGTAGCCCAGCGCGAG